>NC_041384.1:553613268-553684661 GCF_002162155.2 Triticum dicoccoides
GGACCGCCACCCAGGCTCAAAGGGATCATAAGATCTTTCATGCTAGAAACTTCCGTGTGCAGCCACATGCTACTATGGGCTCTGGCATAGTTGACTAAGTTGTGCGAACTCTTACGGGGTGGACTAGCAGATGTAGGGGTTGTAGGTGGTACGGTCTACCCCACATGTAAGGTGCTAGCGCTTCTGAAAGACTATGTCTCGGTCATCCGTTTCTCAAACACCATGTAGTGCGAGAAAACAAACGGAGGCGATCGAGTCATGTGGGGAAAAGTGCGCAAACCTCTGCAGAGTGTACAAACTAATCATGATTAGCCGTGTCCCCGGTTACGGACAACTTGAGTATCTAGTACTTGAATATCATGTGAATCTCATCATGTTACTTCTAATTAATGTTGTTGGGTTTTAATTGTTCACTTAATTGGGATCGGAATGCTGTCAACCATTCTCAATGTTTAACAACCACCATGATAGTTAAATAAATTTATTCCTTTGCAGTAGGGGAAAACTGGCTTTACGCAAAACTGTAACCATAGAGCTTTCCACCAGCCATATATGCATGTAGTATAGCTGTTTCATTCCATTACTCTCTATGTGTTACATTGCCAGCATATTCCATGTGCTGACCCGTTTTCGGGCTGCAACCTCTCATGTTGCAGACTTTTCAGACGACGAGTAAGGTGCTTTTAGGTCGTGGTTCTATACTCAGTGATGCTGTTGGAGTTGATGGACCCATTTATCTTCCAAGTCTTCCGCTGTTATCGTTATTAGATGGCCTTAAGCCATATTTATTGTAATAAGTTCTCTTTGAGACAACGATGTAATAAGTGTGTGATTGCCACTCTGCTATAAATCCTTCGATGTACTGTGTGGTGTCAGCATTACTGATCCAGGGATGACAGCTGAGCAAAGAGCACTTGATCCATTCGGGTCGGGTCGCTACATGGAAGGATCTGATCGGATTCGACATAGTTGGATCTGAGTTGAGATAAGGTCCGAGTCAGACAGACCCAACTATGAGGTGTAGCGATATGTCATCTGTGAGTGTCTAGTACAACATACGTTCTAAGTGCTAAGACCTGAGTTGGCACATGTACTCGGGATGGTGACAGACTTGCTTTGGGCCAACCAAACGCTACTCCGTGACTGGGTAGTTACAAAGGTAGGTTTCGGGCTTGTCCAGACCCATGCTGCGAGACATGGTCGAGCAAGATGGGATTTGCCCCTCTGATCAGGAGAGATATACTCTAGGCCCCTCGTGTGATCCGACCAGGATAAGCATGGCCAAGCGACAAGGATTATGACATAATCTGGTTTGTGGTCGGCATCACTGGAACGAGAAAGAGGTCGGGCTAGCACAAGGATGACAGACTCTCCTTGAGCCCAACAACATATATCGTCTGGCAAAAGGAATGGAAGTGTGATGTACAGGTTCGCCTAACCAGCTTCATAGTCTGCTTGGTGGTCATCACACCTTGCTAGGGGCCGCTACCAACCATGCAGTTCGGAGGTGATCCGAACTGCGACCAAGCCGGCTTGAACCTAAGGGTTCACGCGCTTAAGGGAAGGAACCTACGAGGTCGGATCCGAGGACACTGGTCGGATGTGATCCGAACTGTATTCCGATTGTGGCCGAGTAGACTTATGGGCTTTAGGGTCCGTGTGAGGCCCAAGTGTTGAGCCCTAGACGGAGGCCTATATAAAGTGGGGGTGTGACACACTCATGCGTCTGATTGCTTCGGCGTTGTCACTAGGGTTTGCATGTGTTGTGAATAGACACCTCCACTCGCCGCCGGTTGTGTGATCGGACCTAGCAGTCCGCCGCACGATGTTCCTCCTTAACGCGCGGATACCGTTAGAGGCGGTGCACCTACGCCGCTCCGGTGAACTTGTACGTGGGATCCGGCAACCGGCTGTTCGAGGGAGATCGGACGAGGAGGAGACGATCCACGCTGACGCGCTGCACCAACTCTTCTTCTGCTGCACAAAACTGCGCGTCTAGTGGTAACGAACTGTGATCCATCTCCTGTAGGATGTTCTTGGTTGTTCTACGCGTAGGAAAATTTTAATTTGTAGTCGACGCACCCTACCGTAGAACCCAACACTCCCATCTAGGGAGAAGGTCAAGGAAGAAGAAGAAGAAGAAGGGGCCCTCTCCCCCACTCTTCCGGTGGCGCCAGAACGCCGACGGGGCCATCATCGTCACCGCAATCTACACCAATACCTCCGTCATCTTCACCAACATCTTCATCACCTTCTCCCATCTATCTACAGTGGTCCACTCTCCCGCAACCCGTTGTACCCTCGAATTGAACATGGTGCTTCATGATTCATATTATTATCCAATGATGTGTTGCCATCCTATGACGTCTGAGTAGATTTTCATTGTCCTATCGGTGGTTGATGAATTGCTATGATTGATTTAATTTGCTTGTGGTTATGTTGCTGTCCTTTGGTGCCCATCACATGAGCGCGCGCCTGGATCACACCATAGGGTTAGTTGTATGTTGATAGGACTATGTATTGGAGGGCAAGAGTGACAGAAGCTTCAACCTAGCATAGAAATTGATGCATACGGGACTGAAGGGGGGCCAATATATCTTAATGCTATGGTTGGGTTTACCTTAATGAACGTTAGTAGTTGCGGATGCTTGCTAATAGTTCCAATCATAGGTGCATAGAATTCCAAGTCAGGGATGACGTGCTAGCAGTGGCCTCTCCCAGATAAAACTTGCTCTCGGTCTAGTAAAGTAGTCAATTTCTTAGGGACAATTTCGCAACTCCTACGACCACCTTTCCACACTCTCTATACTAACTTTATTTCATCTTTACCTAAAATAGACCCTAGTTTTTATTTACGTGCTCTTTATATTCTTGCAAACCTATCCCATTACACCTACAAAGTACTTCTAGTTTTATACTTGTTCTAGGTAAAGCGAACATTAAGCGTGCGTGGAGTTGTATTGGTGGTCGATAGAACTTGAGGGAATATTTGTTCTACCTTTAGCTCCTCGTTGGGTTCGACACTCTTACTTATCGAAAGAGGCTACAATTGATCCCCTATACGTGTGGGTTATCAAGACCTTTTTCTGGTGCCGTTGCCGGGGAGTTATAGCGTGGGGTGAATATTCTCGAGTGTGCTTGTTTGCTTTATCACTAAGTAGTTTTTATTTTGTGCTCTTGTTTTCTATCTTTAGTTGTGGGTAGGAAACGCAAAATACCAAAAACATTAGTGGTACCTACTGAACCAATGGTTGAAGAACCACTCAAAATCTATCACAGTACTAAAGTTGTTTACTTGGATCATCTTCGATCCCTATGTGCTCAGGCTGAAACCCCAACTAGCTTATTTGAAGGCAAATCTTTAGATGAGCATGCTTGTTATGTGCGACACCGCATATCTAAAAAAGGGAAACTTTTACTGGATCAAATTCATCGTTTGTAGTGCTATGCTTGGAATTTATGTGAAATATATGATTGTACTTGTTGTTCTAAAGACCCTAAGAAACACCTTCCTTACCAATGTGAGTTTAGTGATAATGGAATCATAAATTTGTATACTAAGGGTGTTTATAATTACTATGATGTTCAACAAATTGAAGAATTTGTTGCTTTTGGGGGTACTTGTGAAATTGCTTCTTTTATTGAAGAGTGTGATACTACTCTCCATAAATCTGAAAATTTGGCCATACTTAAATATTGCTATGATAATTATGCTTCTAATCCCTGTATTAAACCATATATTGAGGACTCCTCCGCTGTCCAAGAAGAGACTAATATTTTGCAGGAGTCTATGGAAGAAGAAATTAATGACATTGTGAGCTCATTGGATGAAAAAGATGAGGAGGAGAGCGAAGAACAAAAAGAGGAAGAGCGGATTGATCACCCGTTCCCAGCATCTAATGAGAGTAACTCTTTCTCCCATACATTGTTTAATTTCCCTTTGAATTTACCAAAGGATGAATGCTATGATGATTGTTATGATCTCGTTGATTCTTTTGAAATATCCCTTTTTGATGATGCTTGCTATGCTTGTGGCCAAGATGCCAATATGAATTATGCTTATGGATATGAACTTGCTATAGTTCCTTATGTTAAACATAAAAATTGTTGCTATTGCACTCACGCATGATAGTCCTATTATCTTTTTGAATTCTCCCGACTACACTATATCGGAGAAGTTTGCCCTTATTAAGGATTATATTGATGGGTTGCGTTTTACTACTACACATGATGATTTTGATAGATATAATATGCATGTGCTTGCTGCTCCTACTTTCAATTATTATGAGATAGGAACTACATCTCCGCCTCTCGGTGTTTCCAATATGATAAAATTGCAAGAAACTGTTTATACTATGCATTGGCCTTTACTATGTGTGCATGAATTGTTCTTTTATGACATGTCAATGCATAGGAAGAGAGTTAGACTTTGTTTTTGCATGATATATGTTAATTTATGCTCACTAATAAATCACAAATCATTGTTGGATCCGGGTGGATCCATTACTTGAGCACTATATGCCTAGCTTAATGGCTTTAAAGAAAGCGTTGCCTGGGAGACAACCCGAAAGTTTTAGAGGGTCATTTATTTCCGTTGTGTGATTTTATAAAATACAAATCCATTGTATCATAAAAATAATGTGCCAAGATTTGCCTTTAGGATGTTTACATTGCTTGTTGGTTTGTGCGGTGCAAAACAGAAACTTGGGCTGTAGTGCGAGATTTTACATTTTTTACCAGAACGTCAAACGGTTCTGAAACTTTTTGCACTGTCTTTCTATACAATTTTTTTCCTATTTTTGTTCAGAATTTTTGGAGTACCATAGGTATGGTGAATGTTCAGATTACTACAGACTGTCCTGTTTAAGACAAATTCTGTTTTTGATGCATAGTTTGCTTATTTTGATGAAACTATCAATTTCTATCAGTGGATTAAGCCATGGAGAAGTTATATTACAGTAGCTACAATGCAAGAACAAAATATGAATTGGTTTGCAACAGTACTTAGAGCAGTGATTTGCTTTATTATACTGAAGGATCTTACCGAGCTTTCTGTTGAGTTTTGTGTGGATGAAGTGTTCGAAGGTCGTGGAGGTCTCGATGTGAGGAGAAGGAGGAGAGGCAAGAGCTCAAGCTTGGGCATGCCCAAGGCACCGCAAGTAAATATTCAAGGAGACTCAAGCATCTAAGCTTGGGGATGCCCCAGAAGGCATCCCATCTTTCTTCAATAAGTATCAGTATGTTTTCGGTTTCGTTTCGTTCATGTGATATGTGCAAATCTTGGAGCGTATTTTGCATTTAGTTTTCACTTTTCTTTTATGCACCATGCTGGTATGCGATAGTCCTTGGTTGGTTTATAGAATGCTCATTGCACTTCACTCATATCTTTTGAGTATGGTTTTATATAATGCTTCATGTGCTTCGCTTATATCATTTGATGTTTGGATTGCCGTTTCCCTACACATAGAAAACCGCCATTTGTAGATTGCTCTTTTGCTTCACTTATATCTGTTAGAGCTCGGGCTTATCTTTTGTTGAAAGAATTAAAACTCTCTTACTTCACTTATGTCTATTTAGAGAGATGACAGGAATTGGTCATTCACATGGTTAGTCATAAAATCCTACATAAAACTTGTAGATCATTGATATGTTTCATTCCTTGCAATAGTTTTGCGATATAAAGGTGGTGATATTAGAGTCATGCTAGTGGGTAGTTGTGGATTGTAGAAATACTTGTGTTGAAGTTTGTGATTCCCGTAGCATGCACGTATGGTGAACCGTTATGTAACGAAGTTGGAGCATGAGGTATTTATTGATTGTCTTCCTTATGAGTGGCGGTCGGGGACGAGCGATGGTCTTTTCCTACCAATCTACCCCCCTAGGAGCATGCGTGTAGTACTTTGTTTCGATGAATAATAGATTTTTTGCAACAAGTATGTGAGTTCTTTATGACTAATGTTGAGTCCATTGATTATACGCACTCTCACCCTCCCATCATTGCTAGCCTCTCCGGTACCGTGCATTGCCCTTTCTCACCTTGAGAATCGGTGCAAACTTCGCCGGTGCATCCAACCCCCGTGATATGATACACTCTATCACACATAAGCCTCCTTATATCTTCCTCAAGACAGCCAGCATACCTACCTATCATGGCATTTCCATAGCCATTCCGAGATATATTGCCATGAAACTTCCATCATCATCATATACATGACTTGAGCATTTATTGCCATATTGCTTTGCATGATCGTAAGATAGCTAGCATGATGTTTTCATGGCTTGTCCGTTTTTTGATTTCGTTGCTATGCTAGATCATTGCACATCCCGATACACCGCCGGATGCATTCATATAGAGTCATGTTTTGTTCTAGTACAGAGTTGTAATATTGAGTTTTAAGTAAATAGAAGTGCGATGATCATCATTATTAGAGCATTGTCCCATGTGAGGAAAGGATGATGGAAGCTATGATTCCCTCACAAGTTGGGATGAGTCTCCGGACTTTACACAAAAAAGAGGCCAAAGAAGCCCACAAAAAAAGAGAGGGGAAAGAAGCCCACCAAAAAAACACAAAAAAATGAGAGAAAAGAGAGAAGGGACAATGTTACTATCCTTTTACCACATGTGTGCTTCAGAGTAGCACCATGTTCTTCATATAGAGAGTCTCTTGAGTTATCACTTTCATATACTAGTGGGAATTTTCATTATAGAACTTGGCTTGTATATTCCAATGATGGGCTTCCCCAAGTGCCCTAGGTCTTCATGATCAAGAAAGTTGGATGAACACCCACTTAGTTTCAGTTTGAGCTTTCGTACACTTATAGCTCTAGTGCATCTATTGCATGGCAATCCCTACTCCTTGCATTGACATAAATTGATGGGAATCTCCATAGCCCGTTGATTAGCCACGTTGATGTGAGACTTTCTCCTTTTTGTCTTCTCCACACAACCTCCACCATCATATTCTATTCCACCTATAGTGCTATATCCATGGCTCACGCTAATTGATATGTCTCCAACGTATCTATAATTTTTGATTGTTCCATGCTATTATATTATCTATTTTGGATGTTTATGGGCTTTATTATACACTTTTATATTATTTTTGGGACTAACCTATTAACCGGAGGCCCAGCCCAAATTGCTGTTTTCTTGCCTATTTCGGTGTTTCGAAGAAAAGGAATATCAAACGGAATGAAACCTTTGGGAGAGTTATTTTTGGAATGGAAGCAATCCAGGAGACTTGGAGTAGAAGTCAGGGAAGCTTCGAGGAAGCCACGAGGCAGGGAGGCACGCCCCCACCCTCGTGGGCCCCTCGTGGCTCCCCTATCCGACTTCTTTCGCCTATATATGTCCATATACCCTAAAAACATCAAGGAGCAGAATAGATCGGGAGTTCCGCCGCCAGAAGCCTCCGTAGCCACCGAAAACCAATCTAGACCCGTTCCGGCACCCTGCTGGATGGGGGAATCCCTCTCCGGTGGCCATCTTCATCATCCCAGCGCTCTCCATGACGAGGAGGGAGTAGTTCACCCTCGGGGCTAAGGGTATGTACCAGTAGCTATGTGTTTGATCTCTCTCTCTCTCTCTCTCTCTCTCTCTCTCTTGTTCTTGAGGTGGTACGGTCTTGATGTATTGTGAGCTTTGCTATTATAGTTGGATATTATGATGTTTCTCCCCCTCTACTCTCTTGTGATGAATTGAGTTTTCCCTTTGGAGTTATCTTATCGGATTGAGTCTTTAAGGATTTGAGAACACTTGATGTATGTCTTGCATGTGCTTATCTGTGGTGACAATGGGATATCACGTGATCCACTTGATGTATGCTTTGGTGATCAACTTGCGAGTTCCATGACCTCGTGAACTTATGCATAGGGGTTGGCACACATTTTCGTCTTGACTCTGCGGTAGAAACTTTGGGGCACTCTTTGAAGTTCTTTGTATTGGTTGAATAGATGAATCTGAGATTGTGTGATGCATATCGTATAATCATACCCACAGATACTTGAGGTGACATTGGAGTATCTAGGTGACATTAGGGTTTTGGTTGATTTGTGTCTTAAGGTGTTATTCTAGTACGAACTCTTGAATAGATCGATCAGAAAGAATAACTTTGAGGTGGTTTCGTACCCTACCATAATATCTTCATTTGTTCTCCGCTATTAGTGACTTTGGAGTGACTCTTTGTTGCATGTTGAGGGATAGTTATATGATCCAATTATGTTATTATTGTTGAGAGGACTTGCACTAGTGAAAGTATGGACCCTAGGCCTTGTTTCAACGCATTGAAATACCGTTTGTAATCACTTTTATCATTAGTTACCTTGCTGTTTTAATATTTTCAGATTACAAAAACCTTTATCTACCATCCATATTGCACTTGTATCACCATCTCTTCGCCGAACTAGGGCACCTAAACAATTTACCATTGCATTGGGTGTGTTGGGGACACAAGAGACTCTTTGTTATTTGGTTATAGGGTTGTTTGAGAGAGACCATCTTCATCCTATGCCTCCCACGGATTGATTAACCTTAGGTCATCCACTTGAGAGAAATTTGCTACTGTCCTACAAACCTCTGCACTTGGAGGCCCAACAATGTCTACAAGAAAAAGGTTGTGTAGTAGACATCAAGCTTTTTTCTGGCGCCATTGCCGGGGAGGTTAGCTGTTGAAGGTATATCTTTAGATCTTGCAATCGAATCTTTTAGTTTCTTGTTTTATCACTAGTTTAGTCTATAAAATAAAACTACAAAAAATGGAATTAAGGATGCCTCATATGCTTCATCTTTTCAATGTCTTTTGTGAAAATAAGGATTCCGATAATTGTGCTCAAGTGCTAGAAGAAGAATGCATTAGAATGTTTGGCACAAAATATTTGAATGATGAGCATGATTGCAATGTTGTTAGTACGAATTCCTTGACTATCCATGATGCTAATGATATGCAAAGCCACAAGCTTGGGGAAGCTATGTTTGATGAAGATGATATTTTTTGTACCCCAAGTTTTGATGAGCAAATTTATTACGATTAAAGCATGCCTCCTATTTATGATGATTATATTGATGAAAGTAGATTTGGAGAGGTCATGACTTTATTTAGTGATGATTCCACTATTTCGGAAGAGGTTCCAATTGATTATGAGAACAAAGTTGCTATATATGATGATTATTGTGATGACTTGTATGCTATTGAGAATAATGATACCCATGAAACATGTCATCATGATTTTAATTTTCAATTGGATTATGCCTCACATGATAGTTATTTTGTTGAGTTTGTTCCTGCTACTATTGATGAGAATAAATTTTCTTATGTGGAGAATAGTAAATTGTCTATGCTTGTAGATCATGAAAATAATGCTTTATATGATAGTTATATTGTTGAATTCATTCATGATGATACTGAAAATTATTATGAGGGAGGAATATATGCTTGTAGGAGTTGCAATAATATCAAGTTTCCTCTCTATGTGTTGAAAATCTTGAAGTTATGCTTGTTTTGCCTTCCTATGCTAGTTCATTATTGTTCCCATAAGTTGTTTGATCACAAAATACCTATGAATAGGAAGTGGGTTAGACTTAAATGTGCTAGTAATATTATTCATGCTGCTCTCTTTATGTTTCAATTCTTATCTTTTATGTGAGCATCATTGAGATCATCATGCCTAGCTAGGGGCGTTAAACGGTAGCGCTTGTTGGGAGGCAACCCAATTTTGTTTTTGTTATTTGTTTTTTGCTCCTATTTAGAAATAAATAATTTATCTAGCCTCTGTTTTGGTTGGATTTTTTGTGTTTAATTAGTGTTTGTTCCAAGTAGAACCATTGGGAAGACTTGGGGGAAGTCTTTTTGATCTTGCTGTAAAAAAACAGAAACTTTAGCTCTCACGAGATTTGCTGCCATTTTTTAATGGAGAGTGCTATTTAGTTAATTATTTCTGCAGATGATTAATAGATAAATTCCTCATGTCCAGCAATTTATTTTAGAATTTTTGGGGTTCCAGAAGTATAACAAACCTACATATTACTACAGACTGTTCTGTTTTTGACAGATTCTATTTTCATTGTGTTGTTTGCTTATTTTGATGAATCTATGAGTAGTATCGAAGGGTATGAACCATAGAGAAGTTGGAATACAGTAGATATTACACCAATATGAATTTTGAATGAGTTCACAACAGTACCTAAGTGGTGATTTATTTTCTTATACTAACGGAGCTTACGAGTTTTTCTTAAGTTTTGTGTTGTGTGATACGTCTCCGTCGTATATATAATCCTTGATTGTTCCATGCCAATATTATACAACTTTAATATACTTTTGGCAACTTTTTATACTATTCTTGGGACTAACATATTGATCCAGTGCCCAGTGCCAGTTCCTGTTTGTTGCATGTTTTTTGTTTCGTAGAAAATCCATATCGAACGGAGTCCAAACGGGATAAAAACGGACGAGATTATTTTTGGAATATATGTGAAATATGGGAAGAAAATCAATGTGAGATGGTGCATGAGGGAGCCACGAGGCAGGGGGCGCGCCCCACCCCCTGGGCGCGCCCCTGACCCTCGTGGGGCCCCCGTAAGGCAGTTAATGCTCTTCTTCAGCAACAAGAAAGCTAATTTTCGAAAAAAAAATCAGAGCGAAGGTTTCAATCCAATCAGAGTTACGGATCTCCGGATATATAAGAAACGGTGAAAGGGCAGAATCTGAGAACACAAAAACAGAGAGAGACAGAGAGACAGATCCAATCTCGGAGGGGCTTTCGCCCCTCCCATGCCATGGAGGCCAAGGACCAGAGGGGAAACCCTTCTCCCATCTAGGGAGGAGGTCAAGGAAGAAAAAGAAGAAGAAGGGGCCCCCTGTCCCCTTCTCTTCCGGTGGCACCGGAATGCTACCGTGGCCATCATCATCATCACCGCGATCTTCACCAACACCTCCACCGTCTTCCCCAACATCTCCATCACCTTCTCTCCTTTATCTACAGCGGTCCACTCTCCCGCAACCCACTGTACCCTCTAATTGAACATGGTGCTTTATGCTTCATATTATTATCCAATGATGTGTTGCCATCCTATGACGTCTGAGTAGATTTTCATTGTCCTATCGGTGGTTGATGAATTGCTATGATTGATTTAATTTGCTTGTGGTTATGTTGATGTCCTTTGGTGCCCATCACATGAGCGCGCGCGTGGATCACACCATAGGGTTAGTTGTATGTTGATAGGACTATGTATTGGAGGGCAAGAGTGACAGAAGCTTCAACCTAGCATAGAAATTGATGCATACGGGATTGAAGGGGGACCAATATATCTTAATGCTATGGTTGGGTTTACCTTAATGAACATTAGTAGTTGCGGATGCTTGCTAATAGTTCCAATCATAAGTGTATAGAATTCCAAGTCAGGGATGACATGCTAGCAGTGGCCTCTCCCACATAAAACTTGCTATCGGTCTAGTAACATAGTAAATTGCTTACGGACAATTTCGCAACTCCTACCATCACTTTTCCACACTCGCTATACTAACTTTATTGTTTCTTTATCTAAACAGCCCCTACTTTTTATTTACGCGCTCTTTATTATCTTGCAAACCTATCCAAAAACATCTACAAAGTACTTATAGTTTCATACTTGTTCTAGGTAAAGCAAACATTAAGCGTGCATAGAGTTGTATCGGTGGTCGATAGAACTTGAGGGAATATTTGTTCTACCTTTAGCTCCTCGTTTGGTTCGACACTCTTACTTATTGAAAGAGGCTACAATTGATCCCCTATACTTGTGGGTTATCAAGACCTTTTTTTGGCGCCGTTGCCGGGGAGTCATACCATGGGGTGCATATTCTCGTGTGTGCTTGTTTGCTTTATCACTAAGTAATTTTTGTTTGGTGTTCTTAGTTGTTTTCTATCTTTAGTTATGGGTAGGAAACAAAAAATACCAAAAAAATTAGTTGTACCTACTAAACCAATGGTTGAAGAACCACTCAAAATCTATCACACTCCAGAAGCTTATTACTTGGATCATCTTTGATCGCTATGTGCTCGTGCTGAAACCCCAACAAGCTTAGTTGAGGGCAAATCTTTAGATGAGCATGCTTGTTATGTGCGACACCGCATATCTGAAAAAGGGAAACATTTACTGTATCAAATTCATCGCTTGCAATGCTATGCTTGGAATTTATGCGAAATATATGATATTACTTGTTGTTCTGAAGACCCTAAGAAACACCTTCTCTACCAATGTTTGTTTAGTGATAATGGAATCGTATCTTCTTCTGCTAAGGGTGTTTATAATTACTATGATGTTCAACAAATTGAAGAATTTGTTGCTTTTAAGGGTGCTTATGAAATTGCTTCTTTGATTGAAAAGTATGATGCTACTCTTTACAAATCTGAAAATTTTGCCATACTTGAATATTGTTATGTGAATTATGCTTCTAATGCCTATGTTAAACCATATATCGAGGTCTCCTCCGCTGTCCAAGAAGAGACTAATATTTTGCAAGAGTCTATGGAAGAAGAAATTGATGAAACTGTGAGCTCATTGGATGAAAAAGATGATGAGGAGAGCGAAGAACAAAAGGAGGAATAGCGGATTAGCTACTCATGCCCACCTTCTAATGAGAGTAACTCTTCAACTCATACATTTTTTAATTTCCCTTCATGCTTACCGAAGGATGATTGTTATGATCCCGTTGATTCTCTTGAAATATCCCTTTTTGATGATGCTTGCTATGCTTGTGGCCAAGATGCCAATATAAATTATGCTCATGGAGATGAACTTGCTATAGTTCCTTATGTTAAACATGAAATTGTTGCTATAGCACCCACGCATGATAGTCCTATTATCTTTTTGAATTCTTCCGACTACACTATATCGGAGAAGTTCGCACTTATTAAGGATTATATTGATGTGTTACGTTTTACTATTACACATGATGATTTTGATGAATATAATATGCATGTGCTTGCTGCTCCTACTTGCAATTATTATGAGAGAGGAACTATATCTCCACCTCTCTATGTTTCCAATACGATAAAATTGCAAGAAACTATTTATACTATGCATTGGCCTTTACTATGTGTGCATGAATTGTTCTTTTATGACATGCCGATGCATAAGAAGAGAGTTAGACTTCGTTCTTGCATGATATATGCTACTTTGTGCTCACCACTAAATTACAAATCATTGTTAATTAAAATTGGCTTTGATATACCTTGGGATCCGTGTGGATTCATTACTTGAGCACTATATGCCTAGCTTAATGGCTTTAAAGAAAGTGCTGCCAGGGAGACAAACCGGAAGTTTTAGAGAGTCATTTATTTCTGATGTGTGCTTTTATATAGTTTAAAAACAAAAAAATAAAGATGGGAACCCAAAACTTTTCAAAAAGAAAAGTGAAAGTGAGATAGACGAGCATTGTGAAAGTGGGGGACGTCCTTGAACTTTGTTCATGCCCATGGAAACTTTGTGAATCTTAATTACAGAAACTTTTCAACAAAAATAATTATCCCCTTGTAAAATTCCATTGTATTATAAAAATAATGTGCCAAGGTTTGCCTTTAGGATGTTTACAATGCTTGTTGGTTTGTACGGTGCAGGACAGAAACGTTGGCTGTAGCGCACGATTTTACATTTTTTACTGGAATGTCAAATGGTTCTGATTCTTTTCGCACTGTCTTTCTATACAAATTTTTTATTTTTCCTAATTTTGGTAGAATGTTTGGAGTACCAGAGGTATGGTGAATGTTCAGATTATTACAGACTGTTCTGTTTTAGACAGATTCTTTTTTTTTATGCATAGTTTGCTTGTTTTGATGAAACTATCGATTTATTTCAGTGGATTAAGCCATGGAAAAGTTATAATACAGTAGATATAATGAAAAAACAAAATATGAATTGGTTTGCAACAGTACTTAGAGTATTGATTTGCTTTATTATACTAACGGATCTTACCGAGTTTTCTGTTGAAGTTTTGTGTGGATGAAGTGTTCGATGATCGAGAAGGTCTCGATATGAGAAGAAGGAAGAGAGGCAAGAGCTCAAGCTTGGGGATGCCCAAGGCACCCCAAGTAAATATTCAAGGATACTCAAGCGTCTAAGCTTGGGGATGCCCCAGAAGGCATCCGCTCTTTCTTCGACAAGTATCGGTATGTTTTCGGATTCGTTTCATTCATGTGATATGTGCAGATCTTGGAGCGTCTTTTGCATTTAGTTTTCATTTTTTATTTTATGCACGATGATGGTATGAGATAGTCCTTGGTTGATTTATTGAATTCTCTATGCACTTCACTTATATCTTTTGAGTATGGCTTTATAGAATGCTTCATGTGCTTCACTTATATCATTTGAAGTTTGGATTGCCTGTTTCTCTTTACATAGAAAACCGCCATTTGTAGAATGCTCTTTTGCTTCACTTATATTTGTTAGAGCGTGGGCATATATTTTGTAGAAAGAATTAAACTCTCTTGCTTCACTTATATCTGTTTAGAGCGACGACAGGAACTGGTCATCCACATGGTTAAAATCCTACATAAAACTTGTAGATCACTGAATATGATATGTTTGATTCCTTGCAATAGTTTTGTGATATAAAGATGGTGATATTATAGTCATGCTAGTGGGTAGTTGTGGATTGTAGAAATACTTGTGTTGAAGTTTGTGATTCCCGCAACATGCACGTATGGTGAACCGTTATGTGATGAAGTCGGAGCATGATTTATTTATTGATTGTCTTCCTTATGAGTGGCGGTCGGGGACAGGCGATGGTATTTTCCTACCAATCTATCCTCCTAGGAGCATGCACCTAGTACTTTGTTTTGATGACTGAGGGAGTCCTGGATTAGGGGGTGTTCTGGTAGCCGGACTATACCTTCGGCCGGACTCCTGGACTATGAAGATACAAGATTGAAGACTTCGTCCCGTGTCCGGATTGGACTTTCCTTGGTGTGGAAGGCAAGCTTGGCGGTGCGGATATTCAAGATCTCCTACCATTGTAACCGACTCTGTGTAACCCTAACCCTATCCGGTGTCTATATAAACCGGAGGGTTGTAGTTCGTAGGCAATCAACTCCATACACAACAATCATACCATAGGATAGCTTCTAGGGTTTAGCCTCCTTGATCTCGTGGTAGATCTACTCTTGTACGACCCATATCATCAATATTAATCATGCAGGAGTAGGGTATTACCTCCATCGAGAGGGCCCGAACCTGGGTAAAACAAAGTGTTCCCTGCCTCCTGTTACCATCCGGCCTAGACACACAGTTCGGGACCCCCTACCCGAGATCCGCCGGTTTTGACACTGACATTGGTGCTTTCATTGAGAGTTCCTCTGTGCCGTCACAATCAGGAAGGATGCCTTCTCCCATCTTTAGAGATGGTGCCGTTGCTAAGGGAGCCTTGGCTGTCGGCCAAACCCTCCGGCTAGGTGGTTTCCTCATGACCGCCTGTTCGGCTGTTGCACCGACGGTGACCTCTCGGGTCATCAAAAGCAACCTACACGTCAGCTCGGAGCTCGTCGAGCAGCTAGATCCAATGGAGCTCTCTTCCGTAAACGAGCTCTTGGATCGCATCGCCGCCCTGGGGGTCGCTACGGATTACGACCAGGTTGGGCTTAAACCCGATCTAAGAGAAATTAACTCTCCCCAAGTCACCCACCACGTTGCCGTGGTAGAGGCGCAGTGCGGCGACCCTTCATCTATTTTAAGGACTAGCTACGTCCGAATTCCCGACTCCTCCAAGCCGGATACCCGCGGAGGGGAGGATGTAACTCAAGACCTGAGCTTAGAATCAGGCAACGGGCTAGATTCGTTGGACAACATCCAAGAATCCGAACTTCAGAGTTCGGAAACTCTTCGGCCTCCGAATCTTGGATTGGGTAAGGTTTCAGATTCAACGACACCCGCCCACCCGAACATAAGCGATCTCTCCCAAATCAGGCAGAAGCCCGAGGAAACAGTACATCATTACTGGGCCAGATTCCTCCTGGTTATGAACAGGATAAAGGATTGCCGCGAGGAAGATGCAATCTCAATTTTCTGCAGTAATTGCACGGATGAGGGAATCCTTAACGCCGTAAGTCATCATGATATTACACGCGTCGCTGACTTGGCGTCCATAGTACAAAAATATTATGCGATGGAAAGTGCCTGGAAAACCGAAATAAAATTTTGGGATAATCCGGCCTTGAATAGTAATCCCGTCCGAACTAAGAGGGTGCATCATCATAGGACACCCAGGATAAACACGAAAAAGCCAAAACCCTCTACAGGGCATGGAACCGTACTAGAAAGGTGGCTTGATGGACCATGTAGAATTCACAGTACAGAGGACGCCACACCAACTCACAGCCTTAGAGCATGTTGGATACTCCGGCAGGTGGCCAAAATTGGTGAGGACCTCTTAATCCTGGAGGCCGCAGAAAGCCAGCCCGAGGACACGAGTACTGTTCTCACAGTCTTCGAGACTTTCGCATCAAACAATGTGCGAAAAAGAACACTCCGCAGCCTCGCCGAAGTCTATCAAGTTGCAACAATAAATCCATGGAGCGACACTGCTATTACCTTCAACGCAAGTGATGAACCTAAATTCCGAACAGCCCGAGCACCAGCCGCATTGGTCCTCAGTCCCATAGTGGACGGCTTTCGCCTCACCAAGGTGCTCATGGATGGAGGCAGCAGACTGAACCTCATTTATGAGGAAACCCTTCAAAAAATGTAAATAGACTGGAGCCGCGTCGAGCGAAGCAGCACAACCTTTAGAGGAATAATCCCCAGTCAGGAAGCGCGCTGCATAGGAAAAATCACACTAGATGTGGTGTTCGGCACGCCGGATAATTACAGGTCCGAAGAAGTCACGTTTCAAGTGGCCCCGTTTAAGAGCAGACATCACGCTTTACTGGGACGGGAAGCATTCACAATCTTCCAAGCAATACCCCATTACGGGTACATGAAGCTTAAGATGCCCGGGCCGAACGGAATTATCACTCTAGCTAGTGATCCGGACGTCGCACTCCGCGCCGAAAACAAGATGGCCGAATTAGCCCTTGGGGCACTATCCGAAGCCCTAGCGGCCGAGGAACTGACTGCGCTGTGCCCCACGGTTAACAGGGATGATGTGATACTCGATAAGAGATCCAAATCCACATCCTTCAAGGCAGCTGACGAAATAGTCAAATTCCAGGTCCATCCAACGGACCCCAATAAAACAACTTCCATCGGGACACGACTGAGCCCTGATGTCGACGCCGCACTGCGAGAGTTCCTACGAGAGAACTGGGACATTTTCATTTGGCACCCTTCAGACATGCCAGGGATCCCACGCAAGCTGGCCGAACATAGCTTAAATATCCTAAAAGGATTTAAACCTGTCAAACAAGCCCTTCGGCGTTTTTCCGAACCCAAGAGACAGGCTATGGGAGAGGAGCTAGCCAAGCTATTGGAGGCCGGATTCATTAGAGACATAAAACATCCGGACTGGCTAGCAAACTTGGTGATGGTACCAAAGAAGGACAAATCCTGGCGCCTGTGTGTCAATTTTAAAGACCTTAACAAGGCTTGCCCAAAGGATCCCTTCCCCCTCCCCCGTATCGATCAAATTATCGATGCCACCGCAGGACACGACTCGTTGTATTTCCTCGACGCATACTCTGGTTACCATCAAATCAAGATGGCAGAATCAGACCAAGCTGCAACAGCATTCATCACACCATACGACCCATTCTGCTTCAACACAATGCCCTTCGGGCTGAAAAACGCCGGCGCAACATATCAGCGCATGATCCAGACATGTCAGGCAAATCAGATCGGCAAAACAGCAGAGGCGTATGTGGATGATGTGGTCGTCAAATCTAGACATGTCGAATCTCTAATAGACGACTTGAGGCTTACTTTCGATAACCTCCGAAAATACGACATCAAGCTCAACCCGGAAAAATGCGTCTTCGGCGTTCCAGCCGGAAAGCTCTTGGGCTTCATTGTATCCGGTAGAGGAATTGAAGCTAATCCAGCCAAGATCCGAGCTTTGTCACAATTGGATATCCCAAAGGACCTCAAACAAATACAAAAATTAACCGGATGCGTGGCGGCTTTAAGCCGCTTCATCTCTCGCTTGGGACAAAAGGCACTACCCCTCTATCGCCTCCTTCGGCGCACCGAACACTTCGAATGGACAGAGGCTGCCACGACTGGACTTGATGAAATAAAAGCCATATTGGCAACAAACCCAGTCCTGGCCGCGCCGAACACCGGCGAACCAATGTTATTATACATTGCGGTAACACATCAAGTTGTCAGCGCAGTGCTCGTTGTCGAGCGGGAAACGGACGGACACAAATCCCCCCTTCAAAGGCCGGTCTACTACGTATCCACTGTCCTCACTCCATGCAAATCATGGTACCCGCATTATAAAAAGATTGCATACGCGGTATTCATGGCATCCCGGAAGCTACGACACTACTTTCAAGAGTGTTCCATAACAGTAGCCTCGGAAGTACCAGTCAACGATATTATCAACAACCGCGACGCAACGGGCCGGATTGCAAAATGGGCATCGAGCTCCTCCCGTTCGATATAACCTATAAGCCACGGAGAGCTATTAAATCGCAAGTTTTGGCCGACTTCGTCACAAAATGGATGGAGGCCGAGCTCCCTAAAGAGTACGACACATATTCAAACTGGATTATGCATTTCGACGGCTCTAAAATGTTGGCCGGACTGGGGGCTGGTGTCGTCCTGACGTCCCCCACAGGAGACACGGTCCAATATGTGCTCCAGGTCATATACATGGATTCCAACAATGCAGCCGAATATGAGGCCCTCCTACATGGTCTCCGGATAGCAGTATCCATGGGTATCCAGCGCCTAGAGGTACGCGGGGATTCAAACCTCGCGATATCCCAAATAAATGGAGACTTCGATGCCAAGGACCCAAAAATGGCAGCTTACCGCAACGCTATCCTAAAAATGTCAGCTCGGTTCGAAGGGCTGGAGTTTCACCATATAGCCCGAGAAAACAATCAAGCAGCGGACGTCCTGGCACGCATCGGAGCAAAACGCGATGCAGTCCCCCCAACATCTTTTTGGAAAGATTGTTCAAGACATCCGTAACATGGGAGGGGGAACCCGTAAATAACAGCCCGGACCCAGCCGCACCACTCAACGCCGAACAATCTGACACAATTGGAGGCTCTGCCAATGAAATTACACCTTCAGCCCACGTAATAATGGCGGTCATCGCCCCGTGGACAGAACCATTCCTAGCCTACCTTACTAGGCAGGAACTCCCGGAGGACCAAAACGAGGCCCGCTGCATAGTACGGCGATCTAAAGCCTATAGAGTCCATGAGGGAGAGCTTTATAAGAAAAGCACTACCGGAGTCCTTCAAAGGTGCATCTCCGAAGAGGAAGGGCGGAACCTTCTGGCTGAAATTCATGCCGGACTCGGTGGTCACCAAGCCGCTGCTCGGTCCCTTGTTAGCAAGGCTTTCCGTACAGGCTTTTATTGGCCGACGGCCTGGGCAGACGCTCAGGACTTAGTCCAACGATGCGCTGGTTGCCAACTTTTTGCCAACCAAAGCCATATGCCACCCACCGCACTCCAAACTATACCCATCACCTGGCCTTTTGCTGTCTGGGGGCTTAACATGGTCGGACCCCTTAAAGGTGGGACTGATAGGAAAAAATACTTACTGGTCATGGTGGACAAATTCACCAAATGGATAGAAGCCAAGCCTGTTAAAACGGCCGAATCCGGACCTGTGATAGACTTCATATCCGGGGTGGTACACCGCTATGGCGTCCCCCACAGCATCATAACCGATAACGGTACAAACTTTACCACCGACGAGGTAAAACTCTAGTGCAAAAACATGGGCATCAAGCTCGATTATGCTTCCGTCTATCACCCACAAACCAACGGCCAGGTCGAACATGCAAATGGTCTTATAATGAGCGGCATTAAACCCAGACTGGTGCGGTCCCTCAAGGAATCTAACACGCACTAGGTAGAGGAGCTCGACTCCGTGCTATGGGGGCTGCGGACCACGCCAAATCGCACCACCGGATACACACCATTTTATGGTGTACGGCGCAAAGGCAGTTCTGCCCTGCGACATAATTCATGACTCACCTAGAGTGCGCATGTACGAAGAAAGAGAAGCCGAGCTCGATCGGCAGGACAACTTGGACTCCCTGGAGGAGGAGCGCGATGTGGCAAAAGCCCGTTCCGCATTTTATCAACAGCAGGCCCGAAGATATCAAAGCAGAGAAGTACGGGCCAAAAATTACAATGTTGGCGAACTAGTTCTACGCCTGCCGGATAAGAAAAAGGAAAAACTCAAGCCTAAGTGGGAAGGTCCATTCATAATCGACCAAGTCCTGACTGGCGGGGCGTACCGCCTGCGAGATGCGTCGGATAACCGACTCGAGCCGAACCCGTGGAACGCCACCCGTCTCTGAAGATTCTATGCCTAGCGCCGGACTCTGTGTTCATCTCCTTCCTCTGTCCACTTTTTGCATTTTTCTGTCTTACATTTCTCTCCTTCCCCCTTTTTATTTTATAGCCCTTAAAGGCTTACCTAGTGACGCGCCACTCGTGCTCATTAAACCTGGGGGCTTCTTTAACAGAAGCTTATTTATACGGGCTTCACGCCCAACACATGCGTCAAACTTCCGCATGTCCCTTTTTCTTCACCATTATATGCATCGATATGACTTATGTTTTGGCCAAGCTGGGTTGCCTGGCTCCTGTGCTTACCCCTACATTCCCGATTGTTCGGCTAGGTGGTAAAGGGAGCACCTCTGCGATTGTTACTGCCGGGTCAGCCGGATGTGTACCTCAGACTGGGTGAAGCCGAAAGCTAGCGTTCTTAAGGGAATATTCGGTCGGTGAGATAAAAGATGATCTTTTTTCTTTTTTATATGCGCCCCCAGATGCTTTTTTCTGCATCTTTTTATGCAGTCCGGACATGCACTTTAGGGCATGCCTCCCAGCGAAAGGAACCCCTAACGGAACTATTCTCTCTGGAAGATGTTTCTTACTAACCATGTAATATAACATAACTAGTTGGGCACTTGTCTGATAAAGCATTAATGACCCCTACGCCTGGTCTCCACGCATACCACGGTTCTTATATAACCGCTATGGTATTTGGACACACTCCGGACCGTCAGGTCCCGAGGTCGAAGCGAAAAGGTCAGCAACGACGAACGATCTACAATCCGGCTAGAAGGCATTACACATGTCAATTCAAAATTACATAGTCATTCTGACTGATTGTATTCCTCTTCTATACCATCTAACAGGTTGTCTAATTTACAGTACTGCTGGGAATACTTCGCTGCCAACTCTACTTGGCCGTATACTAAGCTCACAGGGATCTCCTTCCCGTCAGGCCCCACTGGTCCGACCTCGGCCATGTGGTTTGGGTCAGACTTCGTAAAACGGGTCTTCACCATGGCCCAGGCTTCCCTAGAGCCTTGTCGGCAGGCCGATATCTTCCACAACCGGAAG
Organism: Triticum dicoccoides; assembly: GCF_002162155.2. Classification (NCBI taxonomy): domain Eukaryota; kingdom Viridiplantae; phylum Streptophyta; class Magnoliopsida; order Poales; family Poaceae; genus Triticum; species Triticum dicoccoides. The sequence goes on from NC_041384.1 coordinate 553,634,772, forward strand.
CGCCGCCGAGCTCCCTTCAGCTTCTCCGCAAGTTCTCCAAGGCCCTCGGGCATGGAGTGGGCAGGCCATAAGGCTTGGGCAACACCCCGCATCGCCTGCCAAATTCGCTTGTGCAGTTGCATGAGTTCGGGAAGAAGGTCACCCGTAGAACCAGGCATCTCCTCTGCAGGACGACCTGTGAGCATACCTACAGACATTACTCTATTAGTCGACTTCTTTGCCGAACTCTTTTTTCAAAGTTCGTTCAAGCACTTACTAAAAATGCCGCGTCGAAGCTGCTGATTCTCCTTGGTGGAGTCCGACAGCTGGCCACGAACATCTTTAAGTTCGACGTCCAGCTTAGTGTTGGCATCCTGAAGATCATTCTTCTCTCGCCTCACCCTTGTCAACATACTCTCACCGGCCTTTAGCTGGCGTAAGAGTTGTTGTTTGTCCGGATCGAGTCCGGCGCCATCTGTAATATGATTTGTCAGATTCACACCCACATCGCACAATACTAATCTTTCGAAGTGTATCTAAACTGAGGGGGTCTCTTTGGACTCCCCTGCTGCGGCTAGTGCGGCCTCTAGTTGGGCCTTGCACTTTTCCAGCTCCTGGGACAGTACAGTATTCTTCTCTGTAAGAACCTGCATAATTAAAAGATCCTTAAATCAGTTGCTCTAACTGTTTCAAGTCTCGGGGGCTACTGGTATATATACATTTGACCAAAATTTTCTTACCCGTATGTCTTTTACATACTGCTCCGTGGCTCTGGCTAAACCATTTTGAGCGGCACGGAGGTACGCATCTCCCGAATTAAAGGCATCTAAAGCCTCTTGGGAGAAACAAGTGTCGCGTAGAACTGTCTGGCGACGCCTGTGGTTCATGGCACTCTCCACTTCAGAATTTGTGGTAGAAAACCTGTCCTCATCCTCTATCGGAGGAGCGTCCGGTATGCGCCTTGTGCTCGCCTCCGCTTCCTGGCCAGCCGTTGGAGCCTGGCTGGTGGAGGCGCGATTGCCAACCTCTCCGGATGTAGTCCGGCGCGGTCTCTTTGTTCTGAAGATAGCACGAACGTTAAATATGCCCTGACAGAATAACACCAGGGAAACAGAGGGTGCGCTATACCTTTGCGCCGGCATCTCAGTCCGGACTTCATTCCTTTTTGCCCCACGGGGCCCTGCGGCCCCTCGTTGGCTAGCCGCCGCAGGTTTGGCCTCCTACCTCGGAAAACTCCCCTGCAAAACACGGTTGTCGTCAGAAACACCGGAATACGCGAGAGTGCAATCTCTCTCAAGGGAATGAGACTCCGGTTTCTGTCACCTGGGAGGCCGGAATTAACCCTCAGTAATCAGCCATGATGGCTACCAAGGTATTGTCCTTGCTTAGCCGATGGAACACCCCGTTGATAAGATCCACCGATATGTCCGGATCCTCTTCGGAGTCCGGATTGAGGGACCGTTCTGGGTCCTCGGGCTGTGGAGGGCGGCTGCTTATGTCCTTTACCTCCTGTCGCAGTTCCTGCATTGAAGTCGTTAGACTACCTATCTAACCATGGGAGTATAAAACAAACGGGTAAGTGCAATTGTTCACTTACCCAACTTGGAGGATCGTACATACTGAATTCGGCATGCGGATTGATGCGGAGGAATTCCTCCTTTTCTCCCTTATACAAAGAGGATAAGATCTTTACTAAGGCGGCGGATGAGTCCGGCCCCTTATGACCGTAACGTGTGGCGTCATCCTCCCCGTTGAAATCCCACATGGGGTGGCCTCTATATTGAAGCGGCTGCACCCCCCGCATAATGCATGCGGCCATGACTCCAATCATGGTTAGTCCGGAATGAGCCAACAGTCTTATCCGGCCCATCAGGTAAAGGACGTCTCTGTCACTTTCTCTCTGAGAGCTCCGCGGACGCCAGCTCAAGCGTTTCTTCAATGGAGCACTGTTGAACTCAGGGAGACCGACCCGAGTAGGGTCCGGTAGCGGGACATCATCTATGTAAAACCATTCCGAAGGCCAGTCCTCGGACGCCTTCTTTGGGGTTCCGGATAGGTATCCGGTCCCGGCGATGCGCCATACTTCGGCTCCGCCCACTTGATATATAGACCCCTTTTCGGAACGGGGCACTAGGCAGAATAACCTCTTCCACAGTGCGAAATGAGCCTCAACGCCTAAAAATAGCTCCCAAAGGGCGACGAAACCCGCAATGTGTAATACGGAGGCGGGCGTGAGATTGTGTAGCTGGAGGCCGTAGAACTCCAGAAGCCCGCGGAGAAATGGGTGAATTGGAAATCCCAGTCCCCTCATTAGATAAGGGACAAGGCACACCCGCTCTCCTTTAGAAGGATTGGGGGTGCTCTCCACTTGTTTTCCGCCATTATAGGTGGCGAGACCTGCTCAGACCGGGACCATACATGCCTGAGGGAGGAATCCCTTGGCCTGAAGTGACGCTAACTTGCTGTGCGGGATGGTGCAACTCTCCCAGTCCCCGGGTTTGGGACGGGAGGGGCGAGGGGAGGAGCTGCGACGGCTGGTCATGATGGAATGGACCTTTGCTGGAAGCGCTCTGATGATAACTCACGGAAAGGAGAAGATGTGGTTTGGACCTAAATCCCCATCCCGTTAATTAGGCGGATCGTTTATACGGCTAGGGGTGTGGATGTAAAAACGCCCCGGCTTTTCGCATTTGTTTGAACACGTGGAAGACGGCCATTATTGGGTATGGAAGCCGAGGAGCACTACATTACAAAAATCGGACATTATTCCTACAGGTACACAAGATTTGGAGAGGAACCCGCCTTGCAATGCCGAACAATCTGCGCACCGGACTCATCGTCATTGAAGCCTGGTTCGGGGGCTACTGAGGGAGTCCTAGATTAGGGGGTGTTCGGGTAGCCAGACTATACCTTCGGCCGGACTCCTGGACTATGAAGATACAAGATTGAAGACTCCGTCCCGTGTCCGGATGGGACTTTCCTTGGCGTGGAAGGCAAGCTTGGCGGTGCGGATATTCAAGATCTCCTACCATTGTAACCGACTCTGTGTAACCCTAACCCTATCCGGTGTCTATATAAACCGGAGGGTTGTAGTCCGTAGGCAATCAACTCCATACACAACAATCATACCATAGGCTAGCTTCTAGGGTTTAGCCTCCTTGATCTCGTGGTAGATCTACTCTTGTACGACCCATATCATCAATATTAATCATGCAGGAGTAGGGTATTACCTCCATCGAGAGGGCCCGAACCTGGGTAAAACAAAGTGTTCCCTGCCTCCTGTTACCATCCGGCCTAGACGCACAGTTCGGGACCCCCTACCCGAGATCCGCCGGTTTTGACACCGACAATGACTAATAGATTTTTGCAATAAGTATGTGAGTTCTTTATGACTAATGTTGAGTCCATGGATTATACGCACTCTCACCCTTCCATCATTGCTAGCCTCTTCAGTACCGTGCATTGCCCTTTCTCACCTCGAGAGTTGGTGCAAACTTCGCCGGTGCATCCAAACCCCGTGATACAATACGCTCTATCACACATAAGCCTCCTTATATCTTCCTCAAAACAGCCACCATACTTACTTATCATGGCATTTCCGTAGCCATTCCGAGATATATTGCCATGCAACTTCCATCATCATCATATACATGACTTGAGCATCCATTGTCATATTGCTTTGCATGATCGTAAGATAGCTAGCATGATGTTTTCATGGCTTGTCCGTTTTTTGATGTCATTGCTACGCTAGATCATTGCACATCCTGGTACACCGCCGGAGGCATTCATATAGAGACATATCTTTGTTCTAGACATGGAGTTGTAATATTGAGTTGTAAGTAAATAAAAGTGTGATGATCATCATTATTAGAACATTGTCCCATGTGAGGTTATCAAAATAAAAGAGGCCAAAGAAGCCCAAATAAAAAAAGAGGCCAAACAAGCCCACTAAAAAAGCAAAAAAAAAGAAAATAAAAATAATAACAAATAAAAAAATGAGAGAAAAGAGAGAAGGGACAATGTTACTATCCTTTTACCACACTTGTGCTTCAGAGTAGCACCATGTTCTTTGTATAAAGAGTCTCTTGAGTTATCACTATCATATACTAGTGGGAATTTTCATTATAGAACTTGGCTTGTATATTCCGATGATGGGCTTCCTCAAATGCCCAAGGTCTTCATGAGCAAGCAAGTTGGATGCACACCCACTTAGTTCCAGTTTGAGCTTTCATATACATATAGCTCTAGTGCATCAGTTTCTTGGAAGTCCCTACTCCTCACATTGACATCAATTGATGGGCATCTCCATAGCCCGTTGATTAGCCGCGTTGATGTGAGACTTTCTCCTTTTTTTCTTCTCCACACAAACACCACCATCATATTCTATTCCACCCATAGTGCTTTGTCTATGGCTCACGCTCATGTATTGCATGAAATTTGAAAAGGTTTGAGAACGTCAAAAGTATGAAACAATTGCTTCGCTTGTCATCGGGGCTGTGCATGATTTGAATATTTTGTGTGGTGAAGATGGAGCATAGCCAGACTATATGATTTTGTAGGGATAACTTTCTTTGGCCATGTTATTTTGAAAAGACATGATTGCTTTATTAGTATGCTTGAAGTATTATTGTCTTAATGTCAAATGATAGACTATTGCTTTGACTCACTCGTGTCTTAATATTTATGCCATGATTAGATTACATGATCAAGATTATGCTAGGTAGCATTCCACATCAAAAATTATCTTTTTTATCATTTACCTATTCGAGGACGAGCATGAATTAAGCTTGGGGATGCTGATACATCTCCGTCATATCTATAATTTTTGATTGTTCCATGCAAATATTATACAACTTTCATATACTTTTTATACTATTTTTGGGACTAACATATTGATCCAGTGCCAGTTCCTGTTTGTTGCATGTTTTTTGTTTCGCAGAAAATCCATATCAAACGGAGTCCAAATGGGATAAAAACGGACGGATATTATTTTTGGAATATATGTAAAATATGGGAAGAAAATCAATGCGAGACGGTGCCCGAGGGAGCCACGAGGCAGTGGGGCGCGCCCCTGACACTCGTGCCCCCGTAAGGCGGTTAATGCTCTTCTCCAGCCGCAAGAAAGCTAATTTTCAAAAAAAATTGGAGCGAAGGTTTCAATCCAATCGGAGTTACGGATCTCCGGATATATAAGAAACGCTGAAAGGGCAGAATCTGAGAACGCAAAAACAGAGAGAGACAGAGAGACAGATCCAATCTCGGAGGGGCTTTCGCCCCTCCCATACCATGGAGGCCAAGGACCAGAGGGGAAACACTTCTCCCATCTAGGGAGGAAGTCAAGGAAGAAGAAGAAGAAGGGCCCCCCTCTCCCCTTCTCTTCCGGTGGTGTCGGAATGCTGCTGTGGCCACCATCATCGTCACTGCGATCTTCACCAACTCCTCTGCCATCCTCACCAACATCTCCATCACCTTCTACCCTCTATCTATAGCGGTCCACTCTCCCGCAACCTGCTGCACCCTCTACTTGAACATGGTGCTTTATGCTTCATATTATTATCCAATGATGTGTTGCCATCCTATGACGTCTGAGTAGATTTTTGTTGTCCTATCGGTGGTTGATGAATTGCTATGATTGATTTAATTTGCTTGTGGTTATGTTGCTGTCCTTTGGTGCCCATCACATGAGCGCGCACGTGGATCACACCATAGGGTTAGTTGTATGTTGATAGGACTATGTATTGGAGAGCAAGAGTGACAGAAGCTTCAACCTAGCATAGAAATTGATGCATACGGGATTGAAGGGGGACCAATATATCTTAGTGCTATGTTGGGTTTTACCTTATTGAAAGTTAGTAGTTGCGGACATAAGTGCATAGAATTCCAAGTCAGGGATGACATGCTAGCAGTGGCCTCTCCCACATAAAACTTGCTATCGGTCTAGTAACATAGTCAATTGCTTACGGACAATTTCGCAACTCCTACCACCACTTTTCCACACTCGCTATACTAACTTTATTGTTTCTTTATCTAAATAGACCCTACTTTTTATTTACACGCTCTTTATTATCTTGCAAACCTATCCAAAAACACCTACAAAGTACTTCTAGTTTCATACTTGTTCTAGGTAAAGCAAACGTTAAGCGTGCGTAGAGTTATATCGGTGGTCGATAGAACTTGAGGGAATATTTGTTTGACCTTTAGCTCCTCATTGGGTTCGACACTCTTACTTATCGAAAGAGGCTACACTTGATCCCCTATACTTGTGGGTTATCATGGTGAAGTTTTCAAGTTTTGGGTAAAGATTCCATGGACTATGGAATAAGGAGTGGCAAGAGCCTAAGCTTGGGGATGCCCAAGGCACCGCAAGGTAATATTCAAGGACAACCAAGAGCCTTAGCTTGGGGATGGCCCGTATGGCATCCCCCTCTTTCGTCTTTGCCTATCGGTAACTTTACTTGGAGCTATATTTTTATTCACCACATGATATGTGTTTTGCTTGGAGCTTCATTTTATTTTCTTTTGTTTTGCTTGCTGTTTGAATAAAATACCAATATCTGAAATTATTAAATGTTAGAGAGTCTTCACATAGTTGCATAATTATTCGATTACTTATTGATCTTCACTTATATCTTTCGGAGTAGTTTATCATTTGCTCTAGTGCTTTACTTATATCGTTTTAGAGCACGGCAGTGGTTTTATTTTGAAGAAATAGATGAACTCTAATGCTTCACTTATATTATTTTGAGAGTCCTAAACAGGATGGTAGTTTGCTTTGGTTATGAAACTAGTCCTAATATGATGGGCATCCAAGATGGGTATAATAAAAACTTTCATATAGAGTGCATTGAATACTATGAGAAGTTTGATACTTGATGATTGTTTTGATATATGAAGATGGTGATATTAGAGTCATGCTAGTTGAGTAGTTGTGAATTTAAGAGATACTTGTGTTAAAGTTTGTGATTCCCGTAGCATGCACGTATGGTGAACTATTATGTGATGAAGTCGGAGCATGATTTATTTATTGATTATCTTCCTTATGAGTGGCGGTCGGGGACGAGCGGTGGTCTTTTCTTACCAATCTATCCCCCTAGGAGCATGCGCGTAGTACTTTGTTTCGATGGCTAATAGATTTTTGCAATAAGTATGTGAGTTCTTTATGACTAATGTTGAGTCCATGGATTATACGCACTCTCACCCTTCCACCATTTCTATCCTCTCTAGTACCACGCAACTTTCGCCGGTACCATAAACCCACCATATATCTTCCTCAAAACAGCCACCATACCTACCTATTATGGCATTTCCATAGCCATTCCGAGATAGATTGCCATGCATCTTTCCACCGTTCCGTTTATTATGACACGCTTCATCATTGTCATATTGCTTTGCATGATCATGTAGTTGACATCGTATTTTTGGCAAAGCCACCTTTCATAATTCTTTCATACATGTCACTCTTGATTCATTGCACATCCCGGTACACCCTCGGAGGCATTCATATAGAGTCATATTTTGTTCTAAGTATCGAGTTGTAATTCTTGAGTTGTAAGTAAATAAAAGTGTGATGATCATCATTATTAGAGCATTGTCCCAGTGAGGAAAGGATGATGGAGACTATGATTCCCCCACAAGTCGGGATGAGACTCTGGACAAAAAAAAGAGAAAAAAGAGGCCATAAAAATACCCAAAAAACAAAAAAAATGAGAGAAAATAGAGAAGGGGCAATGCTACTATCATTTTACCACACTTGTGCTTCAAAGTAGCACCATGATCTTCATGACAGAGAGTCTCCTATGTTGTTAGTTTCATATAGTAGTGGGAATCTTTCATTATAGAACTTGGCTTGTATATTCCAATGATGGGCTTCCTCAAAATGCCCTAGGTCTTCGTGAGCAAGCGAGTTGGATGCACACCCACTTAGTTACTTTTTGAGCTTTCATACACTTATAGCTCTAGTGCATCCGTTGCATGGCAATCCCTACTCACTCACATTGATATCTCTTGATGGGCATCTCCATAGCCCGTTGATACGCCTAGTTGATGTGAGACTATCTTCTCCTTTTTGTCTTCTCCACAACCACCATTCTATTCCACCTATAGTGCTATGTCCATGGCTCACGCTCATGTATTGCGGGAAGATTGAAAAAGTTTGAGAACATCAAAAGTATGAAATAATTGCTTGGCTTGTCATCGGGGTTGTGCATGATTTAAATATTTTGTGTGATGAAGATAGAACATAGCCAGACTATATGATTTTGTAGGGATAGCTTTCTTTGGCCATGTTATTTTGATGAGACATGATTACTTTGTTAGTATGCTTGAATTATTATTATTATTATTATGTCAATATTAAACTTTTGTCTTGAATCTTATGGATCTGAATATTCTTGCCACAATAAATAAGATTACATGGATAAATATGTTAGGTAGCATTCCACATCAAAAATTTTGTTTTATCATTTACCTACTCGAGTACGAGTAGGAATTAAGCTTGGGGATGCTGATACGTCTCCAACGTATCTATAATTTTTGATTGTTCCATGCTATTATATTATCTGATTTGGAATTTTATGGGCTTTATTATACACTTCTATATTATTTTTGGGACTAACCTATTAACTGGAGGCCCAGCCCAAATTGTTGTTTTCTTGCCTATTTCAGTGTTACGAAGAAAAGGAATATCAAACGGAGTGCAAACGGAATGAAACCTTCGGGAGAGTTATTTTTGGAACGGAAGCAATCCAGGAGACTTGGAGTAGACGTCAGGGAAGCTTCGAGGAAACCACGAGGCAGGGAGGCGCGCCCCCACCCTTGTGGGCCCCTCGTGGCTCCCCTGACCGACTTCTTTCGCCTATATATGTCCATATACCCTAAAAACATCGAGGAGAAAAATAGATCATGAGTTCCGCTGCTAGAAGCCTCCGTAGCCACCGAAAACCAATCTAGACCCGTTCCGACACCCTGCTGGAGGGGGGAATCCCTCTCCGGTGGCCATCTTCATCGTCCCGACGCTCTCCATGACGAGGAGGGAGTAGTTCACCCTCAGGGCTGAGGGTATGTACCAGTAGCTATGTGTTTGATCTCTCTCTCTCTCTCTCATGTTCTTGAGGTGGTACGATCTTGATGTATCGCGAGCTTTGCTATTATAGTTGGATCTTATGATGTTTCTCCCCCTCTACTCTCTTGTGATGAATTGAGTTTTCCCTTTGGAGTTATCTTATCGGATTGAGTCTTTAAGGATTTGAGAACACTTGATGTATGTCTTGCATGTGCTTATCTGTGGTGACAGTGGGATATCACGTGATCCACTTGATGTATGTTTTGGTGATCAACTTGCGAGTTCCGTGACCTCGTGAACTTATGCATAGGGGTTGGCACACGTTTTCGTCTTGACTCTCCGGTAGAAACTTTGGGGAACTCTTTGAAGTTCTTTGTGTTGGTTGAATAGATGAATCTGAGATTGTGTGATGCATATCGTATAATCATACCCACAGATACTTGAGGTGACATTGGAGTATCTAGGTGACATTAGGGTTTTGGTTGATTTGTGTCTTAAGGTGTTATTCTAGTACAAACTCTTGAATAGATCAATCAGAAAGAATAACTTTGAGGTGGTTTCGTACCCTACCATAATATGTTCGTTTGTTCTCCGCTATTAGTGACTTTGGAGTGACTCTTTGTTGCATGTTGAGGGATAGTTATATGATCCAATTATGTTATTATTGTTGAGAGGACTTGCACTGGCGAAAGTATGAACCCTAGGCCTTGTTTCAACGCATTGCAATACCGTTTGTGCTCACTTTTATCATTAGTTACCTTTCTGTTTTTATATTTTCAGATTACAAAAACCTTTATCTACCATCCATATTGCACTTGTATCACCATCTCTTCGCCGAACTAGTGCATCTATACAATTTACCATTGTAATGGGTGTGTTGGGGACACAAGAGACTCTTTGTTATTTGGTTTCAGGGTTGTTTGAGAGAGATCATCTTCATCCTATGCCTCCCACGGATTAATAAACCTTAGGTCATCCACTTGACGGAATTTTTCTACTGTTCTACAAACCTCTGCACTTGGAGGCCCAACAACGTCTACAAGAAGAAGGTTGTGTAGTAGACATCACTAATGTATTGCGTGAAAGTTGAAAAGGTTTGAGAACATCAAAAGTATGAAAAATTTCTTGTCTTGTCATCGGGGTTGTGCATGATTTGAATATTTTGTGTGGTGAAGATGGAGCATAGCCAGACCATATGATTTTGTAGGGATAACTTTCTTTGGCCATGTTATTTTGGAAAGACATGATTGCTTTATTAGTACGCTTGAAGTATTATTATCTTAATGTCAAATGATAGACTATTCCTTTGAATCACTCATGTCTTAATATTCATGCGATGATTAGATTACATGATCAAGGTTATGCTAGCTAGTATTCCACATCAAAAATTGTCTTTTTTTATCTTTTACCTACTCGAGGACGAGCAGGAATTACACATGTCTATGGCTAGGAAACTTAACCATCTTTGATTAACGAGCTATTCAAGTAGAGGCATACTAGGGACACTCTGTTTTGTCTATGTATTCACACATGTATCAAGTCTCCGGCTAATACAACTCTAGCATGAATAATAAACATTTATCATGATATAAGGAAATATAAATAACAACTTTATTATTGCCTCTAGGACATATTTCCTTCATTTGGGACCTTCCTGCTGATGACTCACTCAAAGGTATGGAACCAGAATGGCTCCTTCTTTGCCTCCAGCAATTAGATGAGACCCAGTGTATGGTCCTACTCATGCTACTATGGCGTGTATGGAATGTTTGAAATGAACTTACCCATGACAAACCACTAATTCTGGTCGAGGCGTCGGAGAAATGTCTCTATAGCTATGTCGAGTCCTTGCTACTCATCAAACAGGGGCCAGAGGTGGACATCCTCAAGGGGAAGCAACCAGCTCTTTTATCCAGCAATGGTGTTCAACATAAGCTGGAGCCTAGCATACAACCCAGTTGGATTCCTCCCCCATGCGGTGTTGCAAAGCTCAATTTTGATGGTTCGTTTGTACAAGCAGATGAAAGGGACGGTGCCGGTATGATCCTACGTGATCACACAGGTGCGGTTATCTACTCTGACGCCCGAATAATGAAGCTACAGTAAAACTCTGCTAAAGATGCCATGTCGCCTCTGTTACTGATGCTAATCACGTGTTAGTCCAAAACGTTTCAAATTCAAATTTGAATTAATGGCAAACAACCAAAGTTTTCAAACATTAAAACAAAAATGTTCGGTTTGTGCCAAATATTGCACATTTAATTACAGTGAAGAAAACACATTTTTAGAAAATTCTAAAATGCTCTATAATAAATAAAATAGAAAAATGAAATATAAGTAAAAAGAAAAAGGCAAAACAGAAAATAAAATAAAATAGAAAAAAGGAACCCCCACTAGACCAACCGGCCCACCTAACCCCTATACCCCCGGTCCACCCCCGCAAACCCTAACCACACCCACTCACCCCCACGTCGCTATCCCCTCTCCCCGATCCAGGACTAGATCGGGGCTCGACGACCTGATGCCGCCAAACCTCGCCGTTGCCCTGTGCCGCCCGCCGATGCCGCACGGGGCCCGCGTCGCTCGCCTCCTCGCCGAAGCTGGCCTGCCGACCCCGACCTCGCTGTGGCCTCCTCGTCCCCTCCCCGCGTCACTACCTCGCGCCTCGCCGACCCCCTGAACCCATGCAATGCTCATGAGCTGCCGCCCTTCCCTCCTCCCCTTCCCCGTCGCGCCACCGCAGCCGCCCTGCTGCTGCTAGCCCCTCTGCCGCTCGCGCCGCCCTCTGCTTCGTCCACGCTCCACCGCGCTCGCACCTTACCTCGCCGCTGCCTAGCTCCGCCGTGGCCTTCACTGCCCTCTCCTGCACACATGCTTGTTGCCCCCCTCGTGCCCGTGCTCGTGCTCCCGCGCGTGCGCACTCGCGCTTGCTGCCGTCGTACTCCACCCGCTATCGCTGCCTGCTGCTGCTCCGGCCGGCGAGCCTCGCCGTGGCTGGCCTGGGCCAGTGCCTAGTTGGGCCAGCGCCCGTGCCCGCTATGGCCAGGGCCACTGACCACTGGGCCAGTGCCCCCTGGCCCTATGACAGATGGGGTCCACGCCAGAATGTTTTTTAAGGAATTTAAAAACAAATAGTTAATTAATGAATTAGTTAAATAAATAATTAACTTAATTAAGTCTGATAAATTAACCTAATTAACTACTATTACTTAGCTAAACAATCAATGACACGTGGGCCCCACTGACCCTGTTGGCCAGTCAACATTGACTGGTCAACTGCTGACTGTACATGCTGACTCAGCCCCCTGGACCCCACCTAGTCATTAGATTAACCAAAACTGTTAATTAGCATTGTGCCTATGACATGTGGGTCCTGGAACCCAGTTGACCACTCAACTGTTGACTGGTCAACTGTTGGCTGCCCCCCCGGCCCCACTGTCAGCCGCTAGTACAAACTACTGGGTACATTTGTGTGTACCCGTAGCAGTCCAGTATCGATATATTGTCGAATTAAATAAAATCTAGAAAATTAGAAAATAATTTAAAACTTTGAAAATTAATATAAAATAATCCGTAACTCGGATGCAAATACTTTGTACATGGAAGTTGCTTAGAACGACGAGACAAATACGAATACACAGCTCGTTCATCCGCCACACATCCCTAACATAGTGAACACACAACTTTCCCCCTCTGGTTCATCTGTCCGAAAACGTGAAACAACAAGAATACTTTCTCGGATGTTTCCCCCTTCGCTGGTATCACCTACTGCCGCATTAGGGAACACCTAACACCGCTCATTGTCATGTCATGCATCGTCATGCTTATGTATGCATTATATTTATTGTTTCTTCCACCTCTTCTCTCGTTAGACAGCGAGACCGACGCTGCTGCTACCCAGTACGACTATGGTGTTGACGACCCCTCCTTGCCAGAGCAACCAGGCAAGCCCCCCCTTGATCAACCAGATATCGCCCACTCTGTTCTCTCTTATTCTTGCATTAGGTTTGCTACTGTTGTTGATTCGATATCTCCTATTCTGTTGCATAGCCTGTCATTGTTGCTACAGTTGTTGATACCTTTACATGTTATCCTAATGCTTAGTATAGGTTGTTAGTATTCCATTAGTGGCACTACATTCTTGTCCGTCTGCTATGCTATATTACCGGGCCGTGGTCACTTCGGGAGGTGATCCCGGGTATATACATACTACACTATTATACATGATACATGGTGGTGACTACAGTCATGTAGGCTCGTAGAGTACCCGGAAGTGATTCCGATGTGGGGGCTGAAGGGGCAGGTGGTTCCATCCAGGTAGTGTTGGGTCTGGGTTCCCGATGGCCCCGACTGTTACTTTGTGGTGGAGCGACAGGGCAGGTTGAGACCACCTAGGAGAGAGGTGGGCCTGGCCCTGGTCGGCATCCACGGTTACTTCAAAATAACACGCCTAACAAGATCTTGGTATTTGATCTAAGTTTGGCCACTGGCCTATACGCACTAACCAACTACGTGGGAACAGTTATGGGCACTTGACGTCGTGGTATCTGCCGAAGCCTTCTTGACGTCAGCGACTGAGCAGTGCGCGCCGGATTGGACCATAATCCTGCGCTTGTATTAAGGGGGCTAGGTCTGCTTCCGGCCGCGTACGCAACGTGCAGGTGTGCAATGGGCCCAGACTCCTGCGTGCATAGGATTTAGACCGGCGTCCTGACGTCTCTGTTGTGCCTAGGTAGGGTTGCGACGTGTTGATCTTCCAAGGCCGGGCATGACCCAGGAAAGTGTGTCTGACCAGAGGGATCGAGCGTGTTGAGAAATGTGGTGCACCCCTGCAGGGAAGTTTATCTATTCGAATAGCCATGTCCCTCGGTAAAAGGACGAACCGGAGTTGTACCTTGACCTCTGATACGTCCATTTTGCATCATGCTTTTATATCGATATTTATTGCATTATGGGTTGTTATTACACATTATGTCACAATACTTATGCCTATTCAATCTTATTTTAAAAGGTTTACATAGAGAGGGAGAATGCCGGCAGCTAGGATTCTGGGCTGGAAAAGGAGCAAATATTAGAGACCTATTCTGCACAACTTCAAAAGTGCTGAAACTTCACGGAAGGCGTTTTCCGAATATATAAAAAATACTGAGCGCAAGAAGTTCACCAGGGGGGCCACACCCTGCCCACGAGGGTGGGGGCGCGCCCTACCCCCCTGGGCGCACCTCCTACCTCGTGGGCCCCTGGTGGCCCTCTGATGACCATCTTCTGCTATATCAAGTCTTTCGATGAGGAAAAAAATCATAAGCCATCTTCTCAGATGAAACTCCACCGCCATGAGGCGCAACCTTGGCGGAACCAATCTAGGGCTCTGGCGGAGTTGTTCTGCTGAGGAAACATCCCTCTGGGAGGGGGAAATCATTGCCATCGTCATCACCAATGCTCCTCTCATCGGGAGAGGGCAATCTCCATTAACATCTTCATCAGCACCATCTCCTCTCAAAACCCTAGTTCATCTCTTGTATCCAATTCTTGTCTCCAAGTCTGGGATTGGTGCTAGCAGGTTGCTAGTAGTGTTAATTACTCCTTGTAGTTGATGCTAGTTGGTTTATTTGGTGGAAGATCATATGTTTAGATCCTATATGCATATTAATAACCCTCTGATTATGAACATGTTTATGCTTTGTGAGTAGTCACGTTTGTTCCTGAGGACATGGGAGAAGTCTTGCTATTAGTAGTCATGTGAATTTGGTATTTGTTTGATATTTTGATGAGATGTATGTTGTCTCTCCTCTAGTGGTGTTATGTGAACGCCGACTACATGACACTTCACCATTTTTGGGCCTAGAGGAAGGCATTGGGGAGTAATAAGTAGATGATGGGTTGCTAGAGTGACAGAAGCTTAAACCCTAGTTTATGTGTTGCTTCGTAAGGGGCTGATTTTGATCCATATGTTTCATGCTATGTTTAGGTTTACCTTAATACTTTTGTTGTAGTTGCGGATGCTTGCAATAGAGGTTAATCATAAGTGGGATGCTTGTCCAAGTAAGGACAACACCCAAGCACCGGTCCACCCACATATCAGATTATCAAAGTACCAAATGTGAATCTTATGAACGTGATGAAAACTAGCTTGACGATATCCCCATGTGTCCTCGAGAGCGCTTTTCTCTATATAAGAGTTTGTCCAGGCTTGGCCTTTGCTACAAAAAGGATTGGGCCATCTTGCTGCACTTTATTTACTTTTGTTACTTGTTTCTCGTTACAAATTATCCTATCACAAAACTATCTGTTACCACTTATTTCAGTGCTTGCAGAGAATACCATGCTGGAAACCGCTTATCATTTCCTTCTGCTCCTCGTTGGGTTCGACACTCTTACTTATAGAAAGGACTACGATAGATCCCCTATACTTGTGGGTCATAAAGACTCTTTTCTGGGGCCGTTGCCGTGGAGTGAAGCGCCTTTGGTAGGTGGGATTTTGTAAGGAAAAATTTATATAGTGTGCTGAAATTTACTGTCACTTGTTACTATGGAAAGTAATCCTCCGAGGGGCTTGTTCGGGGTATCTTCACCCTGACCAGTAGAGCAAAGAGTTGCTCCTCAACCTACTGAACCTACTAAAAATGAAAATGTCTGCTTTGAAATTCCTTCGGGTATGATAGAAAAACTGCTAGCTAATCCTTTTGTAGGAGATGGAACAAAGCATCCTGATGAGCACTTAATATATGTGGATGAATTTTGTGGATTATTTAAGTTTGTAGGTGTACCCGGAGATGTTGGTAAGAAGAAGGTCTTCCCTTTATCTTTGAAGGGAGATGCATCGACATGGTATAGGCTATGTGATGATATGGGGTCTTGGAATTACAAACGATTGAAATTGGAATTTCATCAGAAGTTTTATCCTATGCATCTTGTTCATCGTGATTGCAATTATATATATAATTTTTGGCCTTGGGAAGGAGAAATCATCGCTCAAGCTTGGGGAAGGCTTAAATCAATGTTATATTCATGCCCCAATCATGAACTCTCAAGAGAAATGATTATTCAAAATTTATATGCTTGGCTTTCTGATAACAATCGCACCATGCTCGATACTTCTTGTGCTGGCTCTTTTATGATGAAGACTATTGAACTCAAATGGGATTTATTGGAAATAATTAAACGCAACTCTGAAGATTGGGACCTCAACGAAGGTAAGGAGTCAGGTATGACACCTAAGTTTTATTGTGTTAAATCTTTTATGGATACCGATGTTTTCCGTAAATTTAGCACTAAATATGGACTTGACTCTCAGATAGTAGCTTCTTTCTGTGAATCTTTTGCTACTTATGTTGATCTCCCCATGGAGAAGTGGTTTAAATATCATCCTCCCATAGAAGTAAATGTAGCTGCACCTATTAAACTTGAAGAAAAGATTGTCACATATAATGATCCTATTGTTCCTACTGCTTATGTTGAGAGACCACCTTTCCCTGTTAGGATAAAGGATCATGCTAAAGCTTCAACTGTGGTTCATAAAAGCAATATTAAAACATATACACCTTCTGAGCAAGTTAAAGTTGAACCTAATATTGCTATTGTTAAAGATCTCTTATCTGATAATATTGATGGGCATGTTATTTATTTCTATGATGAAACTGCTAGAATTGCTAACCCTTGTGCTAAAGATAAACCTAGACCTGTGGTAGGTATGCCTGTTATTTCTGTTAAAATAGGAGATCATTGCTATCATGGCTTATGTGATAGGGGTGCCAGTGCTAGTGCAATACCTATTAGCCTATATAGAGAAATTATGCATGATATTGCACCTGTTGAGTTAGAAGATATTGATTTCACACACTACAACAGGACCCCCACTATAGCAACGCCTTTTTCTGTATCTAAATGTCCATATATGTGTTGCTAGGGTCTTTACCAACGGTTTGGGATGCGTAGCCTTATCCAGTGTTGCTAGCGCATAATGCAATGCTTATACTATCGTTGGTAAAAGGGTCCTTTGCAAGAGAACAACAGATAAAACGGACTTGTACAACAATTTTATGTGTTGGTGCTTGATGTACATGAATCAAAATCCCATTGCTTGGCAATGGAGAATTTCCAACATTTCAAGTGTTGGTACATATATAGTGTCAATAATAATATTACATGTATATATAATTATATATTGCTAGCAATTAAATTAATGCTCCATGTAAAGTCGATAATTATGTATTCCAAGTGAACGAAAAACAACACAATATACTCATGAGAGGAAGAAATCATATATTAGATCAAAACTGTTGGATTACAATAGTGGATATTATAGGAGGAACATCATCCAAATGTGATGCATAATCTAACAATTTTCTTGACCGCGAAACTTAAACTGAAAATATCCATCTTAACTGAGGAACAACATCCGACAAGAACGTCATCCCTACAATATAACTAAAACTAAATGCATCCGTCATCATCATCATGAAATGGATCATCGACATCATCATTGCAGTATAATTGCCACGCTCCCATATACTCATCCATTTATCTTTTGAATCTACAAACAAGAAAACAAAACTGAACTGTTAACACACAATACCTTGACATGATGCAAGTAGTAATATAGGCAAATATTAGTCACGTACAAAGGTTGAAGGCCATGGAAGCTTTTATTTTTATGCACTACCGAGAGTATTGCAGTTTTGCAACTTCATACCAAATATTCAGTTTGCACTAGTGCCATATCGACATGCACTACCCAGAATTCATTTCTAATTTCAGGACCATCAAGTTTAAATTTAGGATCAGAACTTACCATTGTATCTAGAGCTACGCCCTTGTTATGATTTTTCAGGCTCTTCAAGAATACTTTAGTTCCTGCCTGTTAGAAAAAATAAAAGTTGCCATATGAGAAGACAGAAACAAAACAGGGGAACATATGAAATGAATTTGAGCACAACAGATAGTTCATTGGCATCCATCCAACTCAGGGAACCACTTCGAGCACTCTTACAGCATGCTTTAGCACCTTATGTTGTTTTTGTAGTCTGGACAACAGACTGATAGCAAAGAAGTAATAAACAACTAAACAAGCCACAAATAGTCTAAACAAAATTTGTATGTGATTATGAAAGGATACCGCTTGTTTGCAACAGAAGTTTTTTCTCCCTGACATGCACTAACATTCTTGTTTTTAACAACATTTAGCAAGACGACCAGTAGATACATAACCATTGGAGCAACATATTTTGAACATATTGTATATGGGAATGGATATATACCTTATGTGCAGCAGAATCTATTTCCCTTCGCTCGTGCACTAAAATTCTTGTCCATCACATATCTGCTGCAACATGACAATGACCAAAAGTTTAAATAAATTATGTAAAAGACAATATTCTGTGGTCCTACTCGACCTTATGATAGTCATCCCCACAGATGTGAAGACGATTAATTCAGATTTCAGCTCAAACAATCATATTTTGAAGTAATTTCTGCCCCTACAATCAATAAAATAAGTCTTACCACATTTATTCCTTATCAAATCAAAATATCAACTCATTTAGTACTAAGTAGGTACTCGGAATAAATCAAGCTATTCCTATTTCATAGTGAAAACGATGAACTAAGACATGAAACCGTTACTCTGAAATGTAAATTTGCAAGGGGTCCATTATTTTGTTCATCGGGTCTATAAGAAAAAGAGCAAGTAGCAAAATGAAACTCCATATAGAAGCTCTTTCAATGACCCCATGCTTTTTAGTTTTTTTCTATGCTGGGAACATTACTATGAATAAAATGCAGTTATCTTTCGATACTAGTAATTTAACTGTTGATCTATTTCAGTTGCTTAGGGAAGATGAACTTGTACTTGTGTGGTATGATGTTTAACTTGATTTTTGCAGGGGGGAACACATGTTTAGGTTTAACACTATCCACGGATAGTAAGAGGATCATAAGCTCAAGGACACCCAAGTTCATTCTCTTTGGTCTTAAGGAGGTTTCGTTCATGCACAAGCATTAGAGCTAAGCTGATGAGATTTTTAAGTTGGAACTGTGAGGAGATCCCATGGGCCAAGGCTGATTGTGTTGCAGAGTATACATGTGTTTTCAGTATCGTGCACATGGTTGTTCACTAACATTTATTTTCAGAACAAGTGTGTCGTTTTGTAGACTGGACTTGTAGTTGTGCTGCTGCAGATCATGTTCTGATATTCATAATAAAATTAACATTTTATTAGGGCCTCACTAGTCTACATGATACTTACTGCAATTTGTCCATAGGTACGACCAAGATAACACTTCTTCTAGTCACTCCATCGTTCATTTTCTACAAATGACACCCCAGCCAGAATACAATATGATAGCAATAAGAAAATAACAAGGTCACGAATGTCTGCATACACACGAAGAAAGAAAGAAACTATGCTAGGTGTTCAACCGCAAAATGTTAGGCAAGAACTAACCCAACTGTAATACCCAACTAGAATAGGATAGTCAGAATTGGAGTTCCATGAAGAAAGTCTATGAAGAGATTGAACTCACCAAGGTAGTAATGGTGCAGAACTACATTGAAATATTGCACGCGTCCACACCTGAAACCTTAATAGTTACTAGATTTAAGCCACCTCTTATGTTCAGTAAACCTACGAACACCAAAACAAGGAGGCGTCAGGGCACTATAATGAATAAAACCTAAAAAGCTATTCTCAATCAAATAGGGAATGTGTAAGCTTATAGAAGAAGAATCTGAAACAACCCCCTCTTTTTCAAGGCCCCCAAAATTCTGAACCAATAACAGAGGATAGCTATCAAACACTTGGTGTGCACTACCAAATTCACACAAGAGAAGAGTAATTAGAAAGCATAGAAGGGACAGATCTGAACCAAGGGGGGAGGAGGCAAAATCGTCAAGTTGTACTAGTATTTTCCTTGTGTTTCTATGAATCGAGGGTGGGGACTGATCTGCTTTCCATCCCAGTTGCTGAACAAGACATGCCTCTTGTGCCCTCAACCTCAAATCCTCAATGAATCGGCGGGGTGCGTTACGAGGTTCAGGAGGGAGGGCAGGCCATGATCGATCTCCTCAAGATAGAGATCCTATGAGATGAGGAAGGGAACTGTGTTGATATGGGGAAGGGGGAGGTTTCCGATTTTGATGGCGCAGTTACCTCCTCGCGATGCCAAATTTTGGTCTGCGTTCTTCATTCGTATGGCGGGTGGGGCCATGGTAATCAAGCACGCGTGCTTATTTGCTATCGCAGGAGAGAATGGAGGGAAAGGAAAACTTTGGTGCGAAATCACAAAAGAATACCAGTAGTAAAAAAATTATGCAAAATAATTTATAATTTTTGTTATTATCATATCTGGCCCTTGACACGCATATGTACATATATTTGTGCCAAACACAATGTGCTTCCTCTATGTTTGTAAAAATGCAGTGCAAGATGGGTGAAGTAATATTGATTTTTGTTGCTCAAACCGGGCCTGATTGGCCGCGAATTGCCGCTCGCGGTGTTTCTGCTCAACTTCATTCGTCGTTGCGCGCATGGTACCGTCAGCCGCGGACACCACCCGGCTCCACCGCCCTTCCCTTGCCCTTGTCGGCGACAAGGGCGGCGGAGTGCAGCGGCTAGGCCAAGCCGATCATGACCAATTGGTCATCGGGGCGGCACCAACGCCGCGCGCAGACATCTTCACGGGGGTCTTCGACTGGTAGATGGTATATGCCTTCACCAGCGCGGCGTTTGCGAGGACCCAGTCTGGCGCAACATCTAACAATGTGAACACGGCATGATGATGCGGATTGCGCCATGTCATGAAACTCGGCCGTCACTAGAGCACCGCGGCGACATTCTCCTGTTTCAGTGTTTGAGCTACGGCACGAGGTGCCCGTGTGCATTCGTGAGCTCCAGGTATGGATCCAGCTTCATAGCGACCGGGCATCGATAGGGCGGCAATCAGCGATGAGGCGGGGAAGGCAGTGGCGAGGGCGGCGCCGAATTGCGGTCACGGAGGGAGCTCGAACTGTCACTAAAACTCCTCGTCCATTGCGGCAGCATCAGCCAAGAGGGTGACTGTTGCTACTCTTGGTCATCCAAGGAGAGCACGACCTCCTTCTTTGATGGCGTAGAGGAGAATGATGGAACAAAAGACCACGCGTGGGCGGCGCCACGATCTGAAGGAAGATCTTCCGCCGGTGCCGAGAACAATCCGGAAGAGCCTGAGTAGCCTATCTTGCCGGTCCAGGAGAGGATCGGATTGGATGCTATGGTTGTGCGGAGAGGAGCGAAGATGAGATAAAGATGGGGTTGGTCGATGCCGGAGCCGTACTTAATTAGCCCGGGCAGGCGGATTGATGTTGCTTCAATGCGGCACGGCGGTCGGAGTATGCTTATTGGTCGTTGCGCCCGCATTGAAGCGGTGCCACACTCCCGTCCTGTCAGGTCGCTCCGACCGACATCAAGGCCGCTGAGTCGCGTCCATTCTAGAGTGGCTGGTCAACATCGATACGCGGGCGCAGTTCCTAGAGCAGTTCGCGTGGGAGAGTGTTTTGTTGGACTGCGTACATTAGCACGAGTCCGGATGCCTTCAAACTTCCCCAGCTTTGGTTCCGTTTCAAGAGTTTGGCTCTTGGACTTAACTGTATATGTGCGTGTTAATACCTTTAATATATTATAACAAAAGAGTATAAAATCATTCTTATTTTCGGTAGTGCCTCATTATTTTGTGACCTCGTAATATTTCCCTACCGCTCAAAAAAATTCCTACAATTCATAGTCCACCGCTGCTTATTTTTGCTTTTTTATTTCAATTTACGCCTATGGCAAGAAAAGATCTATTTATACCTGGGGTATGAAATTTTGTCGTAGAGCAGTTCACGCTGGAGAGTGTTCTTGTGGAACTGCGTACATTAGCATGAGTTCGGACGCCCGCAAACATCCCCCAGCTTTGATTCCGATTTGAGGGGATTTTGGCTCGCGAACTTAATTGTATATGTGCGTTTTAATACCTTTAATATATTATAATAAAAAATCATTCTTATTTTCTGTTGTGCCTCATTATTTTGTGACCACGTAATATTTCCCTGCCGCTCAAAAACAATCATGCCTACAATTCATAGTCCAATGCTGCTGAATTTTGATTTTTTATTTCAATTTACGCCTACTATGGAAAAAAAATCTATTTATGCTTGCATTATGAAATTTTGTCCTAGAGCGGTTCGCGCGGGAGAGTGTTCTAGTGGGACTGTGTACATTAGCACGAGTACGGACGCCCGCAAACCTCCCCCAGCTTTGGTTCCGGTTCAAGGGAATTCTGCCTCACGGACTTAATTGTATATGTGCATTTTAGCAGTAGGGAATTTACGCCTACGGCAAAAAAGATCTATTTATGCCTGGGGTATGAAATTTTGTCGTAGAGCAGTTCACGCTGGAGAGTGTTCTTGTGGAACTGCGTACATTAGCATGAGTTCGGACGCCCGCAAACATCCCCCAGCTTTGATTCCGATTTGAGGGGATTTTGGCTCGCGAACTTAATTGTATATGTGCGTTTTAATACCTTTAATATATTATAATAAAAAATCATTCTTATTTTCTGCCGTGCCTCATTATTTTGTGACCACATAATATTTCCCTGCCGCTCAAAAACAATCATGCCTACAATTCATAGTCCAATGCTGCTTAATTTTGATTTTTTATTTCAATTTACGGCTACTACAGAAAAAAAATCTATTTATGCTTGCATTATGAAATTTTGTCCTAGAGCGGTTCGCGCGGGAGAGTGTTCTGGTGGGACTGTGTACATTAGCACGAGTACGGACGCCTGCAAACCTCCCCCGGCTTTGGTTCCAGTTCAAGGGAATTCTGCCTCGCGGCTTAATTGTATATGTGCATTTTAATATCTTTAATATATTATAATAAAATGGTATAAAATCATTCTTATTTTCTGTCATGCCTCACTATTTTTTGACCTCGTAATATTTCCCAAATGCTAAAAAAATATGCCTACAATTCGTAGTCTAACGCTGCTTAATTTTGCTTTTTATTTCAATTTACGCCTGCTGCGGAAAAAAGTTAATGCCTGTGATATAAAAAATTTGTCAGAAAACAACCATGCAGAAGTTCGAACAAACCCTACTAGAATGGACGCAAGGAAATCACCAACAGGATAGACTAGTGTTTACAGTACATATGATTATGGCTACAACATTTATTTATTTCTTGTTTCTTAAGGAGAACTTGTTGGATCGATGGGAGAAAAGAACTCGGCCCTACAGCAACGAGTTCAACTTGCCTTTCTCTTCAAGCCCATCTCTTATCCCGGGACGATCTGCAGGGTAAGCTGTTACTGGGCTTATTTTCCCTCCAAGCCCATCTCTTAAGCCCTCCTGTTTTTTTTCTTTTGGATGTGTTGTGCTTCTGATTGACAGAAAAAACCGGCCAACGGTTAACACAATTTTGAAAAGTTCATAGAATTCCGAAAAAGTTCACAATTTTCTAAACAAATCATGAAATTTAAAAAGTTCATCAATTTAAAAAAATGTTAATGAATTTCAAAAAAAGTTCATCGATTTGGAAAAAGTCAGTAGAAACAAAAAAAACATATATTTGAGAAACTTTTTATGAAATGGATAAAAATTTCACGAATATGAAAATTTTCATCAATTTTGAAGAAAGCTCATCGATTTCAAAAAATGTACATTGAATTAGAAAAAACGTCCATCGAATTTGGAAAAAGTTCATCAATTTTCAATAAAATTTCCCAAATTTCAAACGAGTTCATCAATTTTGAAAAACAATCATCAATTTAGAAGCAAATCTCAATTTTGAAAAAAGTCCATCGATACTGAAAAAATTCATGCATTTTGCAAAAATTAAAAAATATAAATAGAAAAAAATGAAAGAATAAACAAACAAAAGCGGTCTAGAAAAAACCCGTCTAGGGAAGCTTCCCAAAACCAGGGGCTTCCCTGAACTGAAGAAAGAATAAAATGGGAAAATGAAGTTAGTAGGCACAAGCATTTAGATATTCTAGTGGTTACTGGGTGTGGATTTGAAAGAAGATGTCTAGAGTTCAATCCCATCGCCACTCATCATTTTTTGTTCTTTAAGCAGAAAAAAGGGTCAATGGGGTGCGCCCGTTTGTGCCGATGCCTTTAACCGAATAGGATTTAACCTGATGTGGATCGGAGAATAAAATGAAGGGACTACGTGCGATTTGGTTTTCGCTCGAATGGTTAGCAGATATTTTTTCCACCACATTCATTATGTTTGTTGGCATGTCTAATTTTTATTTTTAATTATGTAAATTTGCAGTCTTATAACAGACATAATATAGAACAAATACAAGGCAACATATAAGATCTGTTACAATCTATGTATGACACTATGGTCATGAGATGTAAGTCTACAACGCATATGCTGCAACGCTTATATGCGTATCTCTTGTGAATTTTGCAACCTATGGTCAAAATGTTGTAGAATATGTGTTGCTTTATAGGGGTTATCCTTGTAGTGACAATTAAACTTGCAAATAGAGATACCATTTCACCAATGGGAATTGTTAGAGATGTTAAAGTCTTGTGTGGGAAAACAAAATATCCTGCTGATTTTCTTGTTCTTGGTTCCCCACAAGATAGCTTTTGTCCTATTATATTTGGTAGACCTTTCCTGAACACTGTTAATGCTACCATAGATTGCAAAAGGGATGTTTTTACTATCGGTTTAGATGATATGACTCATGAATTTAATTTCTCTAAATTTAGTAGACAACACCGTGAAGAAGAATTGCCTAGTAAGGATGAAATTATTGGTCTTGCTTCTATTGCCGTACCTCCTAGTGATCCTTTAGAACAATATTTGCTAGACCATGAAAATGATATGTTTATGAATGAAATAAGGGGAATAGATGAAGTATTCTTTAAACAGGAACCTATTCTGAAAAACAATTTACCTGTTGAAATCTTAGGGGATCCTCCTGCACCCAAGGGTGATCCCGTGTTTGAGCTTAAACCATTGCCTGATACTCTTAAATATGCTTACCTTGATGAGAAAAAGATATATCCTGTTATTATTAGTGCTAACCTTTCAGATCATGAGGAAGAGAGATTATTGAAAACTCTGAAGAAGCACTGTGCTGCTATTGGGTATACTTTTGATGATCTTAAGGGCATTAGTCCCACTCTATGTCAACATAAAATAAATTTGGAAGAAGATGCTAAACCAGTTCGTGATCATCAACGACGGCTGAATCCTAAAATGAAAGAAGTGGTAAGAAAGGAAATACTAAAGCTCCTTGAGGCCGGTATAATTTATCCCATTGCTGATAGTCAGTGGGTAAGTCCTGTCCATTGTGTCCCCAAGAAGGGAGGTATTACTGTTGTTCCTAATGATAAAGATGAATTGATCCCTCAAAGAATTATTACAGG
Source organism: Triticum dicoccoides (assembly GCF_002162155.2). Lineage (NCBI taxonomy): Eukaryota > Viridiplantae > Streptophyta > Magnoliopsida > Poales > Poaceae > Triticum > Triticum dicoccoides. The sequence goes on from NC_041384.1 coordinate 553,660,217, forward strand.
TTATAGGATGGTAATTGATTTCCGCAAATTAAATAAGGCTACTAAAAAGGATCATTACCCCTTACCTTTTATTGATCAAATGCTAGAAATATTATCCAAACATACACATTTTTGCTTTCTAGATGGTTATTCTGGTTTCTCTCAAATACATGTGTCGGCCAAAGATCACTCAAAGACTACATTTACTTGCCCTTTTGGTACTTTTGCTTATAGACGTATGCCTTTTGGTTTATGTAATGCACCTGCTATCTTTCAAAGATGCATGATGGCTATATTCTCTGACTTTTGTGAAAAGATTTGTGAGGTTTTCATGGATGATTTCTCCGTCTATGGATCCTCTTTTGATGACTTCTTAAGCAACCTTGATCGAGTTTTGTAGAGATGTGAAGAAACTAATCTTGTCTTGAATTGGGAAAAGTGCCACTTTATGGTTAATGAAGGTATTGTCCCGGGCATAAAGTTTTTGAAACAGGTATTGAGGTTGATAAAGCCAAGGTTGATGCTATTGAAAAGATGCCATGTCCCAAGGACATTAAAGGTATAAGAAGTTTCCTTGGTCATGCAGGATTTTATAGGAGGTTCATTAAGGACTTCTCAAAAATTTCTCGGCCCCTGACTAATTTATTACAAAAAGATATACCATTTGTTTTTGATGATGATTGTGTAGAAGCATTTGAAATACTTAAGAAAGCTTTAGTCTCTGAACCTATTGTTCAGCCACCTGATTGGAATTTACCCTTTGAAATTATGTGTGATGCTAGTGATTATGCTGTAGGTGCTGTTCTAGGGCAAAGAGTTGATAAGAAATTAAATGTTATTCAATATGCTAGTAAAACTCTAGACAATGCTCAAAGAAATTATGCTACTACTGAAAAAAATTCTTAGCAATTGTATTTGCTTGTGATAAGTTCAGACCTTATATTGTTGATTCTAAAGTAACTATTCACACTGATCATGCTACTATTAAATATCTTATGGAAAAGAAAGATGGTAAACCTAGACTTATTAGATGGGTTCTCTTGCTACAAGAATTTGACTTACATATTGTTGATAGAAAGGGAGCTCAGAACCCCGTTGCAGACAACTTGTCTAGGTTAGAAAATGTGCTTGATGACAGCTTTCCTGATGAGCAATTAAATGTCATAAATACTTCTCATACTGCTCCATGGTATGCTGATTATGCTAATTACATTTTGCTAAATTAATACCACCTAGTTTCACATACCAACAGAAGAAATAGTTCTTCTATGATTTGAGGCATTACTTTTGGGATGACCCACATCTTTATAAAGAAGGAGTAGATGGTGTTATTAGATGTTGTGTACCTGAGCATGAACATGAACAGATCCTATGCAAGTGTCACTCGGAAGCTTATGGAGGACACCATGCTGGAGATAGAACTGCACATAAGGTATTGCAATCTGGTTTTTATTGGCCTACTCTCTTCAAGGATACCCGTAAGTTTGTCTTATCTTGTGATGAATGTCAAAGAATTGGTAATATTAGTAGACGTTAAGAAATGCCTATGAATTATTCACTTGTTATTGAACCATTTGATGTTTGGGGCTTTGATTATATGGGACCATTTCCTTCCTCTAATGGATATACACATATTTTAGTTGCTATTGCTTACGTTACTAAGTGGGTAGAAGCTATTCCAACTAGTAGTGCTGATCATAAAACTTCTATTAAAATGCTTAAAGAAGTTATTTTTCCAAGGTTTGGAGTCCCTAGATATTTAATGACTGATGATGGTTCACATTTTATTGATGGTGCTTTCCGTAAAATGCTTGCTAAGTATGATGTTAATCATAGAATTGCATCTCCTTATCACCCTCATTCTAGTGGTCAAGTAGAATTGAGTAATAGAGAACTCAAATTAATTTTGCAAAAGACTATTAATAGATCTAGAAAGAATTGGTCCAAGAAACTTGATGATGCATTATGGGCCTATAGAACTGCATATAAAAATCCTATGGGTATGTCTCCGTATAAAATGGTTTATGGAAAAGCATATCACTTACCTCTCGAACTAGAACACAAGGCATATTGGGCTATTAAAGAACTCAATTATGATTTTAAACTTGCCGATGAGAAGAGGTTATTTGATATTAGCTCACTCAATGAATGGAGAACCCAAGCCTACGAAAATGCCAAGTTGTTTAAAGAAAAAGTTAAAAGATGGCTTGATAAAAGGATACAAAAGCGTGAGTTTAACGTAGGTGATTATGTATTGCTATACAACTCTCGTTTAGGATTTTTTGCAGGAAAACTTCTCTCTAAATGGGAAGGTCCTCACGTTATCGAGGAGGTCTATCGTTCCGGTGCCATAAAAATCAACAACTTCGAAGGCACAAATCCGAAGGTGGTGAATGGTCAAAGAATCAAACATTATATCTTAGGTAATCCCGTAAATGTTGAAACCAATGTTATTGAAACCGTAACCCTGGAGGAATACATAAGGGACACTTTTCGGAACGTTTCAGACTCCGAAAAGGAATAGGTATGTGGTACGGTAAGTAAACCGACTCCAAAACAGTTTTTAAGGCAATATTTCTCCGTTTTGGAATATTTAGAAAAATAGAAAAATAAGTAGTAGTCCGGGAAGGACACGAGGCCTCCACGAGGGTGGAGGGCGCACCCTACCCCCCTGGGCGTGCCCCCTACCTCGTGGACATCTCGTGTGCTCTCTGGACTCCGTTTTCTTACACGACACGTATTTTGGTCGGTAAAAATTCATTATATAATCTCCCGGAGGTTTTGACTCCCGTATCACGCAAAAATCTCCTGTTTTTGTTTCGAGCTGTTTTCTGTCAGGGTTCTTAAGGCCAGGCACTATGTCGTCTCCCTCCTCCTCCAACCATGAGGGCAACGATGCTTGGCTAATGAAGATAGAGCTGAAGAGAGAAGAACCCATGGAGATCAACAAGGATGAAGGGATCAAGAAGGCCATGGAGGACCAAGTTCCGGCAACAGAAGACCTCCTTCAACTTGATCACAATCTTCTTACCCCAACTGAGATCGAAGCTTTCAAGATGATTGAGTTAGCTCGTATACAAAATAAGTATCTCACACGTGAAAATATTTTGTTGAAGGAGCATATCATTGCACTCAAAGGCATTATCCGCAAGTTAGAAGACCTCCTACGCTCGATGTGTGACTATCCATCATCAAAAACTCCACCTTCTTCACCAACAAAGAAAAACTGAGCATCGGGTATGGGCACTCCCCTTGGCAACTTTCAAGCTTGGGGGAGTGCCCCGGTATCGTATCACCATAACTTTTATCTTTACCGTTTTTCTTAGTTCGATCCTTTTTGTAATATCTTGATCTAGTAGAATAAAAGTGCTTATTATGATCTAGTTGTGAGTTTTGCTTTATAATTCTTCTATGTAATCGAGTCTGTTAGCTATATAATAAAGATTAGTGTTGAATCAAAGGCTTGATTCTTTTGCCATGATCCTAAGTGAATAAAAGAAAAGAGAAAGAATAAAAGAGATTATATGGATCTCATGGAGAGTAATGAGCTCACATAGAAAAAGTATGATGAATAAAAGTTGTTGAGAGTTGACAAACATAGTTTTGGTCATCGTTGCAATTAACAAGAAGTAATAAAGGAAGAGAGGTCTTCACATATAGATATACTATCTTGGACATCTTTTATGATTGTGAGCACTCATTAAAATATGACATGCTAAAAGAGTTGATGTTGGACAAGGAAGACAACATAATGGGTTATGTTTTCTTACACCTGAGATAAATTATATTGTCATGGATCATCCAACATGGTTGAGATTGCCTTTCCCTCACATGCTAGCCAAATTCATCGCACCAAGTAGAGATACTACTTGTGCTTCCAAATATCCTTAAACCAGTTTTGCCATGAGAGTCCACCATACCTACCTATGGATTGAATAAGATCCTCCAAGTAAGTTGTCATCGGTGCAAGCAATAAAAATTGCTCTCTAAATATGTATGACTTATTAGTGTGGGAGAAAATAAACTTTATACGATCGTGTGATATGGAAGAAATAAAAGCGACAGATTGCATAATAAAGGTTCATATCACAAGTGGCAATATAAAGTGACATTCTTTCGCATTAAGATTTTGTGCATCCAACTATAAAAGCGCATGACAACCTCTGCTTCCCTCTGTGAAGGGCCTATCTTTTACTTTTATCTCCTACCTTGCATAAGAGCCATGGTGATCTTCACCCTTCCTTTTTACATTTTATCCTTTGGCAAGCACAATATTTTGGAAAGATCCTGGTATATATGGCTAATTGGATGTGAGTTTTCATGAACTATTATTGTTGACATTACCCTAGAGGTAAAGTGTTGGGAGGCAAAACTATAAGCCCCTATCTTTCTCTGTGTCCGATTAAAACTCCACACCCATAAGTATTGTGTGAGTGTCAGCAATCATGAAAGACCATATGATAGTTGAGTATGTGGACTTGCTGAAAAGCTCTTATACATTGACTCTTTCCTATGTTATGATAAATTGTAATTGCTTCAATGACTGAGATTATAGTTTGTTGGTTTTCAATGAAGTTACGATTCATACTTGAAATCGTGATTGAATTATTACTCTAGCATAAGAAATTATATGACAAGAATTATGTAAGTTGCTGTTCTAAGAATGATCTTGATGCCCTCATGTCCGTATTTTATTTTTACCGACACCACTATCTCTAAACACGTGGACATATTTTTCGATTTCGGCTTTCGCTTAAGGACAAGCGAGGTCTAAGCTTGGGGGAGTTGATACATCCATTTTGCATCATGCTTTTATATCGATATATATTGCATTATGGGCTGTTATTACACATTATGTCACAATACTAATGCCAATTCCCTCTTATTTTACAAGGTTTACATAGAGAGGGAGAATGCCGGCTGCTGGGATTCTGGGATGGAAAAGGAGCAAATATTAGAGACCTATTTTGCACAGCTCCAAAAGTCCCGAAACTTGACGGAAGAAGTTTTCCGAATGTATAAAAAATACTGAGCGCAAGAAGTTCACCAGGGGGGCCACACCCTGCCCACGAGGGTGGGGGCGCGCCCTACCCCCCGAGCGTGCCCCCTACCTCGTGGGCCCCCTAGTGGCCCTCCTATGACCATCTTTTGCTATATCAAGTCTTTCGATGAGGAAAAAATCATAAGCCATCTTCTCGGACGAAACTCTGCCGCCACGAGGTGGAACCTCGGCGGTACCAATCTAGCGCTCTCGTGGAGCTGTTCTGCCAGGGAAACTTCCCTCCGGGAGGGGGAAATCATTGCCATTGTCATCACTAACACTCCTCTCATCGGGAGAGGGCAATCTCCATCAACATCTTCATCAGCACCATCTCCTCTCAAAACCCTAGTTCATCTCCTGTATCCAATTCTTGTCTCCAAGTCCGGGATTGGTGCTAGTAGGTTGCTAGTAGTGTTAATTACTCCTTGTAGTTGATGCTAATTGGTTTATTTGGTGGAAGATCATATGTTCAGATCCTATATGCATATTAATACCCCTTCTGATTATGAACATGTTTATGCTTTGTGAGTAGTTACGTTTGTTCCTAAGGACATGGGAGAAGTCTTGCTATTAGTAGTCATGTGAATTTGGTATTCGTTCGATATTTTGATGAGATGTATGTTGTCTCTCCTCTAGTGGTGTTATGTGAACGTCGACTACATGCCACTTCACCATTGTTTGGGCCTAGAGGAAGGCATTGGGGAGTAATAAGTAGATGATGGGTTGCTAGAGTGACAGAAGCTTAAACCCTAGTTTATGCGTTGCTTCATAAGGGGCTGATTTGGATCCATATGTTTCATGCTATGGTTAGGTTTACCTTAATACTTTTGTTGTAGTTGCAGATTCTTGCAATAGAGGTTAATCATAAGTGGGATGCTTGTGCAAGTAAGGACAACACCCAAGCACCAGTCCACCATCATATCAGATTATCAAAGTACCGAACGCAAATCTTATGAACGTGATGAAAACTATCTTGACGATATCCCCATGTGTCCTCGGGAGCGCTTTTCTCTATATAAGAGTTTGTCCAGGCTTGTCCTTTGCTACAAAAAGGATTGGGCCATCTTGCTGCACTTTATTTACTTTTGTTACTTGTTGCTCGTTACAAATTATCCTAGCACAAAACTATCTGTTACCACTTATTTCAGTGCTTGCAGAGAATACCTTGCTGAAAACTGCTTATCATTTCCTTCTGCTCCTCGTTGGGTTCGACACTCTTACTTATCGAAAGGACTACGATAGATCCCCTATACTTGTGGATCATCAACCTTATGACAACTAGAATCGGATACTTAATAAAACACACCCTTTCAAGTGCCAGATACAACCCGATGATCACTCTCTCATAGGGCGACGAGGAGAGGATCACTGGGTAGGATTATGCTATGCGATGATACTTGGTTAACTTACCATCTACTCTCTTCTACTGCTTCAAGACAAAGGCTGCCAGAAGTGTAGTCTTCGATAGGACTAGCTTTCCCCCTCTTATTCTAGCATTCTGCAGTTCAGTCCACAGATACTACCCATTTCATTGATACCAATGCATATGTAGTGTAGATCCTTGCTTGCGAGTACTTTGGATGAGTACTCACGGTTGCTTTGCTCCCCCTTTTCCCCCTTTCTATACCTGATTGTTGCGACCAGATGTTGGAGCCCAGCAGCCAGACGCCACCGATGATGACTCCTACTACAGCGGAGGTGCCTACTACTACATGCAGGCTGCCGACGACGACCAAGACACTACAAAAAAAAGACATCCATGACATTTTGGGCCGAACGAATTTTTTTTCTGTCATACATATGACACTTCTATCATGATAATTGTGACAAAACCCGGTATCATCATAGATGTGGTGGGCTCCTACTTCTATGGCAGAAAATGGGTTTCTCGTCCTGGGCGGGCCAGAGACGCAGCTACATGACATTCTTTGGGCCGTCCATGACGGAAAAAACTATGGTAGAAGCGAGGGGGAGGAAAATTTCGGGGAGTTCCCGGTTACGGTGGGAGGTCAGGGGCCGAGCGATGCGCGTTTCTCTTGTACACGTACGCGCGTGTGTGCGAGGTGTTGGCTCTAACTGAATCCGAGCGAGGCGTTGGGCTATAACTGAACCCGAGCGATTGCACTGCAGGCTATGCGTTACTGAACCCGAGCGATCGATCGATGGCTGTTAACTAAACTCGATCGAGTGATTCCTTTGCTACTGCTGCTAACTAAAGCCAATCGATGCTGCCTCTGGGATGAAGAGTGAGCGTTGCGGGCGGTTTTGGATGAACAGTGAGTGGTGGTGTTGCCTCTGAATGAACAGGACCCCGTGGTGTGGAGGGTTGGATGAATAGTAGACGGTGGAGGGGTGCCCGTGGAGGGGTGGTTGAACATGACCCCGTGGTGTGGAGGGCTGGATGAACAGTAGACGGTGGAGGGGTGGTTGAACAGTAGCCGGTGGAGTAGCACGCGGTGGAGGCAGGATGAACAGGAGCCCGTGGAGGCTGGAGGAGGTCGATGGTAGCCCGTGGAGGCTGGAGGAGGTCGACGGTGGAGATGAATAGTATCCCGTGGAGTGCCGTTTTGCGGTACGCCACACCCCTCCCGATGAACAAGACCCCCGTTTCGACTGTAGGAGGTCCGTTTCGTCCGTTTTGCGGTACGCCACACCCCTCCCGATCAACAGGACCCCCGTTTCGACCATAGGAGGTCCGTTTCCTCCGTTTTGCGGTACGCCACACCCCTCCCGATCAACAAGACCCCCGTTTCGACCGTAGGAGGTCCGTTTCCTCCATTCTGCGGTACGCCAGGCCTCGTTTCCATTGCCTGTTCCGTCCAAGCCCTCCCGATGAACACGACCATGCATTCCGTTCCGACCCAGCCAGTTGGCTCCCACACCTTTCGTTGCCTCCCGATGAACACGACGCATTTCGTTGCCTCCCCATGAACACGGCGCATTCCGTTGCCTCCCCATGAACACGACACATTCCGTTGCCTCCCCATGAACACGACGACGATGTTGTTTCTCTGTTCCGACCCAGCCATGTACACGAGCCCTGGCCGTACGTATGCGTGAGTAGGCGTTCGAGACCCCGCCCGTATGTACACATACGTGGCCATATTTTCTTTGTTGCACCCTGGCCGTTGTACATACGTGTACATGCTACGTGCGCGCCTCTACTACGACACGTGCGTGCCTCTACATCGACCAGTATGTACATACATGTTCGCGACCAGAATGACAACGCTACATACGCTTCGACCAGGTGGGTCCCGACTGTCAGGCACTTCCCTGTGTGCGAAGATGTAGCTGGTGGGTCCCAGCAGTCAGGGGGCGAATCGTTTTTTTTTTGCCCGGACGCACTTCCTTACGTGCGAAGGTGTAGCTGGTGGGTCCCAGCAGTCAGGGGGGAAACATTTTTTTTTTGCGAAATACGGTGGCCCGTCCGGTGGTCCCCGCTGTCAGGTGGAGGAATAATTATTTTGCATGTAATAAGGAGGCACTTCCTTGCTGCGACCGTGGACCCAGCTGTCAGCCTCTCCACGTACAGTCCACGTCCGATGGAAGCCGTTCCTTGACCACGTTGACCACGCCGCACCGAGAGCACCAGGGTGGTGGACAACGGCGAGGCATAGGAAGGGGACGACGCGGAGCCGGGGAAGACGCGGCAGTGGATGCCCACGCGTAGAGGAGTACGAGGGTTCACTGGTTCGCTGCGGTGTGAGGCTGCCGTCGCCGTACAATAACAGGGGGTGTGGGTGAGTAGAGGGATGGCCTGGCCAGCGGTGGGAGTAGTAGGGGGCGGTGAGGCCTACGCCGCATCGCAGGCGGCCTGCGGAGGCAGGAGCACGAGGCATGACCGACACTAGTTTGGGCGGCTGGAGCAAGAAGACCAGAGGTTGAAGAAGCACTACGGCCATTGGATGGACATCGTACGGTCACTGGAGCTAGAATCGTGCATATTGACTAAGTTGACAAGGCCCTCCGTCCCCGTCAACTTAGTAGGCCCACAAGTCAGCCTACCACTATACTGGGTCCCAGCTAACAGGGGGAGTATTCATTTTTTTGTGCCTAATAAGGAGGCACTTCCTTGCGTGCGAAGATATAGCTGGTGGGTCCGAGCTGTCAGCGGCGGTAACGTTTTTTTCATGAAATACAAAGGCCCTTTCGGTGGGTCCCTGATGTCAGGTGGAGGAATCATTATTTTGCTCATAATAAGGAGGCATTTCCTTACGTGCGGCCGTGGACCCAGCTGTCGGCCTCTCCACGTATAGTCCACTTCAGATGCATGTCAGTCATTGACCACGTTGACTAGGCCGCGCCGAGAGCACCAGGGCGGTGGACGATGGCGAGGCCTAGGAAGGGAACGACACAGAGGCAGGGAAGACTCGACAGTTGTTTCCCACGCGGAGGGGAGTACAACTGTACGAGGGATTACTGGTTAGTCTGCCGTCGCCGGAGAATAACAGCAGGTGTGGGTGAGTAGGGGGATGGCTAGGCCAGCGATGGGAGTACGGTGGGGCGGTGAGGCCTGCGCAGCAGCATAGCCGGTCGCGGGGAGGAGGGAGCAGGCAGTCCCGCCGACGCTTGTTTGAGCGGCTGGAGCAGGAAGAGTAGAGATTGAAGAAGCACGACGGCCGTTCGATGGACATCCAACAGTCACTACTTGTGCGTCAACCTTTTTTTAGGAAAGCCTCAAATCTGTGGAAAACAACATATAGCCCATCTACCATCATTTCTAATAATTTACAGCACATTTGCTAATTCTTAAGGTTTTTTTGGAGCCCATATTCTTTTTGTTAGCATTACGACCCATATTGTGGCCACGGTTAAAAAATTATACGAAATTTTGCATACTTCGGTGCGGTCCGAACTGTTTTTAATCCCGAAGTTTCGACTCACATTCAAACTGATTTTAAAAATAAATTTATATCAATACAAAATCCAACAAATTCTCCACGCATAAAAATTAATGTAATTTAAAATCTCGAAATAAAAAAAAGATATTTGAAACTAATTGCCGGTTTGATGTGTTTAAAAAATGTACAGCCCATTTCTCATTACTGATGGGCCATTTTCTCGGCCAGCCGAATGAAAGCTCTCCTTGTCTTGAAAGATTTGCAGCCAAACAAGCCTGACAAAGCAATTTACTTGGCAAATCACAAAAAAACTGGGCTGTGGCCGTGGACCCAGCTGTTAGCCTCTCCACATACAATACTCTTACGATGGAAGTCGTTCCTTGACCACGTTGACCACGCCGCGTGGAGAGCACCACGGCGGTGGACGATGGCGAGGCCTAGGAAGGGGACAACGCGGAGCCGGAGAAGACGCGGCAGTGGAAGCCCGCGTGGAGAGGAGTACGAGGGTTCACTGGTTCGGCCGCGGTGTGAGGCTGCTGTCACCGCAGGGCCTGGCCAGCGGTGGGAATAGTAGGGGGCAGTGAGGCCTCCGCGGCAGCACAACCGGCCACGGGAGGGAGGAGCATGCAGCACGACCGGCGCTGCTTTGGGCAGCTGGAGCAAGAAGACCAGAGGTTGAAGAATCGTTCATATTAACTAAGTTGACAAAGCCCTCCGTCCCGGTCAACTTAGTAGGCCCACAAGTCAGCCTCCCACAATGGTGGGTCCCAGCTAGCAGGGGGGTCTTCATTTTTTTGTGCGTAATAAGGAGGCACTTCCTTGCTTGCGAAGATATAGCTGGTGGGTCCAACATGTCAGCGGGGGGTACATTTTTTCGCAAAATATAGAGGCCCTTCTGGTGGGTCCCAGCTGCCAGGTGGAGGAATCATTATTTTGCGCGTGCAGTCCATGGCCGATGGATGTCGTTCGTTGACCACGTTGACCAGGCCGTGCCAAGAGCACCATGGCGGTGGACGACGATGAGGCCTAGGAAGGGAACGACACGGAGCTGGGGAAGACTCGGCAATGGTTGCCCACGCGATGGGGATTACGAGGGTTTACTGGTCCGGCTGCCATCGCCAGAAAATAACAGGAGTGTGGGTGAGTAGAGGAATGGCCTGACCATCAATGAAGTAGGGTGGGGCGGTGCGGCCTGTGCGGCAGCACAGCCGGCCACGGGAGGCGGGAGCAGGCAGTCCCACCGAAGCTGGTTTGGGCGGCTGGAGCAAGAAGATCAGATATTGAAGAAGCAGCACGGCCGTTGGATTAACATCCAACGGTCACTGCTGCTAGAATCGTTTGTGGACTAAGTTGACAAAGCCAAAGTACACGTCAACCTAGTAGACCCACAAGTCAGGCTCCAAATCTGTCCCAAACAGCATATAGCCCAAAATTTCTAGCCAGATTCAAATTAATTTTAAATCTAAATATACCTTAATTTAAATTCAATGAAATTTTACCCGCACAAAAACAATGAAATTAAAATATCAAAATCCAAAAGAAAACAGTATTTTGGAACTAATTGCCTGTTTGCTGTATTTTTCATTTTATAGCCCATTTATTATTACTTATAGCCCATTTCTTATTACTTATAGCCTATTTTCTGGGCAAAATGCATTCCTCCTCGTCTTGAAAGATTTCTGGCCCAACAGGGCGTAGAAAAGCAAGTAGGCCTACGTTGGTTATTCAGCAAAAAACAAAATAGCTGGCTAGCCATTTTCAGAAAGGAAAAAAACAAACTGGGTTGGTCATGTGCTAAACATATGAAATAAAAGCCTAGGCTAGACGGGCACGGGTCCCGCACAACCCAGTTGATACCCTTCTTCGTCTTGAAAAAACAAAATTATTACACGCGCTGCTGGGTCCCTACTGCCATCCTCACCATGTATAGTCATCTCCTTATTACTCTTGGTTGTTGACCATGTTGACAACACCGGAGGGAGGCGCCGCGGCAAGCGAACCAAGGCAAAGGATGATGGTGAGGCCTCGAACAGGAACGAACAGGAGCCGGGGAAGATCACATCCAGCTGTGGGAGGCGGGAGCAGGCGGTCCTGCCTGCGCTGGTTTGGCTTTGGCGGCTCGAGGAAGAAGAGACTGAAGAAACGCGACAGATGTTGAATGTCAATCCAACGGTCAAGGTTGGCACAATCGTTTGTTGACTAAGCGGACACCAAGTAGCATAGTTTTTTTTATATAGAAAGAAAATCAAAGACTTGGGAAGGCGTACAGAACAAGCTAGTGTACCAGTAAAGAGACGTTGCCGAGTTTTAGAAAAAAAGAAAGACGTGCTCCTATAGCTGGTTCGAATCCAAACCTAGACTATGACTATATATGGTGCTATGCTACTCTGCAAGTAATGAAACTGACATATCCAACATTCGCTTCTCCTCTTCTCTACTTACTCTGCCTAGCATCAGAAGCTCTGGCCGCAGCAACCATGTCCGCTGGCTGCTCGTCCACCTGCTCTTCAGCAGGCAACAACCAGATATACGCCAAGTCGCCACCCGTACCATCGCCTGTGGGTCTCATCACACCCCCGCCGGCATGTGCACCGCAGCCGATTGCTCATCACAACCCGCTGCCGTTGGTGTGGTGCCATTGCTGCAAATCACGTAGAGTCATCCGTCGCGTCTCAACCACAATCCGCAACCCTGGCCGAGTCTTCTACAAATGCCCGAATCATGGGGTAATAATATGTTTAAGTGTTGTTCTGCTGCTTTCAGTTGCTGATTTTTTTAAAAGTTTGGTTGATGATCTTCCAATTTGATTCATGCAGAAAAGGGAAGATTCGTGTGACTTGTATTTCTGGGAAGTTGCTGATGTGGGGGAATGCAACTACACTGATTATTTGGTTAGCCGAGGAATCCCAATACCAGCAGGTTGGGGTGTTGGACAAGCAACTGAAGGAACGGCAGAAGAGGAAGATGCAGAGCAGAAGGTTAAAGATGCAGTTCCTCTGATCATGGCCAAGCAATAGCTGCTGAACGGCCTTGACAACAATGAGGAGATGGAAGAGCTTGTGAAGATAATGGGCAAAATCGATGTGCTCTGTAGGATGATTGTCTCTTTATTTGCAGTGTATGTAGCACTCGTGATGTATTCAGTGGCTACGATATGAGCACTTTGCTGAAACTAGTAATGAATGAAACCTGTGTAGCAGGCTGGGCGTAGTGTTGTGAACATCTAATGATTTATATTAACAGAAATCAGGGGGTGTCTCCTTTTGCTCATATAAATAAATAAATAGCAGAGGCCCTGTCGGGCCAGCTTTGTTCTCATTCGAAGACGTCGAGCAAATTGTAGTCCAACAGCAAACTATGTCATCAAATTCAAGTTTCACAGCCAAATATGAGTACAACTAAACAACAATGTCATCATGTTTTAGTTGTCATACAATCACCAAACACAAATCAACATACATAACAAGTGATGTTCTCACAGCAAAATACTAAACAACATGTTCATCAGGTTTCAGTTGTCATAGCAAACACAATTTCACATAGTAGATAAAAAATGTCTTCTGACAAGCAAATACGACAAAAGCAATGTAATCATCATCCGCAGCAGCAACATCAACATCTTCGCCATGTGTATCAGTCTGAATCATAATTCCCCATGGTGTCATCTTCTTCTTCGTCCTCAACGTCCTTGAACATTGGCTTCTTCTTGATCAACTCTTGTATGTCGACAACACGACAGGCAATCTTTTCGCCGGCGTCATTGACGTGATGGTTCTCAAAGATATTAGGAACATCTGTGTTATCTTGTACATCAGGAGCAGTGTAAGCATCATCTTGTTGTGCAACTTCATTAAACGAATTCCTCTGCTCAAACCTTTGCAATACTCTCCAGTCATCGCTACGTGCAAATGTGTCTTCCAAGAAAAATATCTGTGTTGCTTGATTTGCCAAAATAAAAGGCTCGTTGGTCTAGTACGCCACCTTGACATTGATGGATTTGAAATTATCATCAGCTCCGGGTTTTGCAATCCTGGAAAACAGGTTATACCAACGACAACACAACAGAACCACACACCGATGATCCTCGAAACTGGAGATATACTGCAACTGAACAATGTCTATTATGTTAGCATACATTTCAGTTGTCTCTTTGTCATACGTATCCGTGCTCATGATGGCACTGTTTTGTGTCTTCCTGCCTTCGTCTCGTGCAAGGGTGTTGTAGCGCACATCTCCAACAACGCAAGATTCATAATGTCTTACCCGAGTATCAGGACCCATTGCTAGTGAGTAAAGGGCATCATCAACTGCATGCCCATCCTCCCACATCTTCTTAACCTATGGTTAGAAAATAGACAAGCTGATCATCTTATGTACTCAATATATTAAAAAAACTGACAGTGCACTTCAAAAGCTTACATGGTTCTTGAACCATTTTGCAAATCCTACCATAACCAGTTTGTCAATGTTTCTTGGATTTTGCGGCAGTAACTCCTCTTTGTAGATGCTGCACAACATAGTGATCGCGTCAAACATCTATATATATAAGAATGTGCTGCAAGTTTATTAGATTACGATGTATAAGCTGCAGTACTGCACTTACTTGATTTAAGGTAGTATCTCAGGACAGTTATTCAACACATACCAAACCATTTTGTCCAAATCTTTAGGTTTGTCCTCTTGTCGACTCTTCCCTGTAACTCGAACAGAATAATCGAAAACATTGAGCCCGGGATTGTCTTCACCCACCTCTTTGCTAAGCTGATCAGCTGTTTCAATGTATTTTGAGCAGAATGTCAACGCTTCTGTAGCAATGTAGGCCTCTGCAATGGAACCCTCGGGTCTAGCTCTGTTCCTAACATAGCCCTTGAAAGTGCCTAGCCTCCTTTCAATAGGGTACATCCAGCCATACTGTACTAGACCTCTAAGTAGTGCCTCATCAGGTATATGAACAACCAAATGCACCATCACATCAAAGAAGGCTGGAGGATATATCTTCTCAAGGTCGCATAGGATAGTTGGTATATTGTCTCTAAGACGCTCCAAAGCATCTATCCTGATATTCCTACTATAGAGTTCCCTGAAGAATTGTCCCAACTCTGCAACTGCTCTGTATAAGTCAGGGCGGCCCAATCCTCTAAGGATAACAGGTAAAACCCTTTGAAGTAGGGCGTGGCAGTCATGAGTTTTCAATCCTTGTACATTGTTTCCATCTGCACTGACTCTCCTTTCAGGGTTGGAAGCAAATCCATGTGGGAATCTCACACGTGACAGGACATCGCAGAATTCTTTTCTTTTTACCTTGTCCAAGACGTACACAGCTGGTGCCATATCCCATGGTTTACCTTCATCTTGCACCTGCAAATCCTTTCTAATACCCAGGTGTGTCAAATCAATCCTAGATTTTAAGGTATCTTTCGTCTTGCCTTCAATATTAACAAGTGTGCCGATAATGCTATCACATATATTTTTCTCGATGTGCATCACATCAAGATTATGCCGCAGATCCAAATCTTTCCAATACTCCAAGTCCCACAAAGTGGACCCGCGGGTAAACAATAATCTCTCTTCTACCCTGCCACACTTCCTTTTCCCGCTACCATTACCAGGATGGTTTCCTGGTGTAATATGCCTGACCTTCTCTAATTCCACTTGCAACTCATCGGCGGTGAGCCTCTTTGGCGCATCACGGTTTCCATGCTTTGCATAGAACACATGTCTTCGGTATTTTCTAGGATGCGGCTTGTCCTTGGCAAGGAAACAACTGTGTCCAATGTAACAAATCTTGCTAAGTATTGCGCATGACAGCGGATTCCTGTCACAGCGAACACATGCATTGTAACCATGTGTCGTTCGCCCTGACATAGTGCCCAAAGCCGGATAATCATGGATGCACCAAATTATAACAGCATGCAGAAAGAAATCAGCTGGTGGGCTGCTATATAGGTCTCGAGTGAGAGCACCCTACCATAGCTATTGAAGTTCCTCTACAAGAGGCTCCATGAACAAATCAAAATCCTTTCCAGGACTTTTTGGACCTAGGATGAGCAAGGCCATCATGTAGTTTGATTCTTTGGTGCAGACATTTGGAGGCATGTTGTAAGGGATAACAAGCACTGGACGATGCTATATGTGGCGCTCTGGCGGCCAAATGGGTTAAATCCATCTGAAGCTAAGCCAAGTCTAATGTTTCTCGGGTCAGCAGCAAACTCTTTGTGTTTATCATTGAAGCTTTTCCACTCACTACCATGAGATGGATGGCTCATTACATTTTGATCTCTGTACTCCTGGTTCCTAGAATGCCATAGTACATCCTCTCTTGTTTCAGCATCATGGCTCATCACGAAGGAAATTCTTCATTTGACTGTAGGTGTGTGGCAGCTCAGACGCATCTGGGAAAGATTTGTGGAAAGCAGCCAACATTGCATCGAATGATTTGTTGGTCATCCGCTCAGATGTCTTCACCTGAAGAAAGGTGACCATAGCTGAGAATACTGACAGCTTATTTCCTGGGGTGACAGCAATGTTGCATTGTTCCAACATGCGGGCCCACCATTTTTCTTCTGCAGGTGAAAGTTCACGGAATGCACGAGCATTTCGTAGCATTGTTTCAATGTTGGTCAAACTCACTGGCTCCGTGACCACCACCTCCTCCTCCTCTTCCACCTGAGCATCAGGCAGATCAAGATGGTGATCTGCTGCTTCCACATAGTCAATAACATTGACGTTCACAGCTTCACCATGATGAACCCACCTAGTATATGTGACCGACAACCCATACAAGTGTAGATGATTTTGCACAGTTGACTGGGGTCTTGTAACTAAATTCATACAACTGCTACACGGGTAGAGCACATCTGATTTCGGACCACCGTACTCAGCTCTGATAAAGTTCATGAAGTTTTCAACCCCCTCGACATATACAGCGGAGAATCTTTGAGCAGAAGTTATCCAAGTCATGTCCATCTGTTAGACATACAAATTAGTTCTTCTACTAGATATTATAGGAAAAACATATATGCTTTTTTATGAAGTCCAGAAAAAAAATACTAGGTCGATGTCGAAAGTTATGGCAAGATATTTGGACGAGCAGATCTAAGTAACGAATTATATGTAAAGCTAATTCAGCAAACAAATTTGAGTGCCAAATTATGGCAGGCTGTCTCAGTAGTCAATGAGGCTGAGCACACAGCCATCGAACTATCGAAATCCATCGCAGCAACAAAGATCGAGTATAAAATGGTGTAGAGCTATTTCACCTAACAGATTGGCTACTAGACCATAGCAATCTATGTCACAATAAATATATGGCAGGATATTTTAGCAACTAATCAGCCTTGGCACGCCATCTCAGGTAAGCAGATTGAGTGCAGAACAGGGCAAGGAAGCTTCTTAAGCAGAGCATATTGACAGTAAACTACTTCGGCAAACAGTGAGATTAACAACATCTATCAGCTAACATTCAGCGCTACACCGACATGAATGGGGCCTCAGTCTAGAATGCATGTACCGTGGGAGAAGCTGACCGCCGTGCGTCTCCACACGAACGTCGCCAGCGGTGGCGGCACTGACTGCCGTGCACCTCCACAAGAACGTAGCCAGAGGTGGCGGCGCGGCTAGAGGATGGCAGTCTACAAGAGCGTACTGTGGGAGCGAGAGGATCGCCGAACCGCGGCACCGACGTATCAGCACGGCGGGGAGGGCGGCTTTGGCGGAGCGAATGGAGTGGATGGGGACAGGGGGAGGGGAGTTTGGGGAATATTTTTGGCTAGTTGGCCGAAGGGCGGTTGAATCGGATTTCGGGGGAATTTTTGGGTGTGTAGGGGGGAGGATTTTCGCGCGGTGGGCGGTGGGAGTTTGGCGCATGGTCGGTTTCTCCAAGTGCAGTCCCACGTGTCAGTGAAGAGGCAAGCCGAAGCGCGTTTCGTTTGCGTGAGCCGTGTGCAGGACCGAACATGTGTGGGGTGCAATGCGACCGCGACAGGAGTGCTGTGAGTGTACCACCTTTTTTCCTTTTAAACTAGGTGCTTTTCCCCCTCAAAAAAATTTGTTGCTTCACGCGATCCATCGATACTACTACTAGTAATCCGGTAATCCCGACTAAAACGGCGCGGCCGGGTCTTTTCCCGCGTGATATGCTGGGAGGTTGGCTTAGTTGGGTTTTTAACGAGTAATGCTACACCTACGTAATCCCAGTTACGTAATTAACGTAATGTGAAACGTGTGAGATGTTGATTGTAGATTGGGGGGAGGGAGGGGCCCACCACCATGAAAATCAGGGGAGGAGAGAGAGAGGCAATTTACGTTAACCCTTTCATAGGTTCCCGTAGATGTAGAAAGATGTGAAATGCGTGAATGTGTAGTGGACGTACTATTGGAGTTCCTAAGATAATTTGTGTATGTATAGACCCTATGTGTTTATTTTACTTCGCATGTTAGATTTGTCTCGGCTCAATAAAAAGCAGAGTTGGTGATAATGGTGTGCCTGTCATCCTGTAATATAGGCCGCCCGATCTATATCTAACGGATAGGAAGGAAACTATGACAATTTACCCGCACTCCTCTCCACATTTGCAGATAAGGCTTTCCCTCGTTCATCCTTTTCTACCACAAGATCTTGATCTTCCATGCAAGGCACGGGCATCTTGCTAGTACTCCTACAATATGTATATTATTGTGAAAGTTCATATACACCAGCCGAGATTAATGCAAACACGACAGATTTTCATTACATTTCGAACTTTTATAGGACAGAAAAATAAAAGAAACCCGACCCTAAACCTATTCTACGGCGGCGACCGACGACCTATGTACGGGGGCGGGGTTCAAGACCCGTGAAGTGAAGGTGCGGTCTTCAGCGACGAAGAGTAGAACACGGGGTACGGACCGGCCAGTTGGCACACCATGCCCTGCAGCCTCCCATGCCCTACTCATCCTCCAGGGAGTCCCCGACCTCGGCGGTGCCGGACGTTGGACGGCGGCAAGTAGGATGCGTGGCTGACGGTGCTCCCGTCGTCGGCCGCCAGCGTGGTCACCGCTTGTGCGGTCGCGTCCGCGTCCGGCTACGCCGCTATTGCGTTGCGAGAGGAGACTTGAGCGAGGGCGGCAACCTCGAGCTTCATCCCCGAAGACAAGCTCTCCCGTAGAGCGTTCGCACTTGCGGTCATGGCGGATGTGGTTCCAGGTAGGAGGACGATGCGCTATGGTGTGGAGGTTAGCTGGGCGTTGCCGCTTTAAGTAGCGCATTCCGGTGAGGCCAAGCGTCCGGGTGCGTCATTAAGTCGCCGGAGTTGGTTCCTCGGGCACCGAGCCTCTTAACGACGACATACGAATGGACGGCATGAATGCGGGCAGCTGGCGCCGGCTGGGAACGCACCGCGCGACGGTGCGAGGGACGAGGGTTTTGGTGTGCCAGGGTAGTCAGTTGCGGTCATGGCAACGTTGGAGATGCCCTTTGCTCACATGCGATCCCCGCATGTCATTGAAAAAGCAAGACGACCCGGCATGGTCTCATGTCCAGAGGATGCAGTTGGCCGCGCTACACCACTCCGCGGATGCGTCACGGTGCCCCATGCATCCTTGATGAGCCAAGTGTTGGGGTGTGTTTGGATTGTGGCCAAAGTGCACCTTACCAAAATTTTGGTCATGACCCAAAGATTGGTCTTTGTTTGGATGGTTGCCATTTTTTTGGCATGCCAATGAACTCTAGCCAACTCTAGTTCATTTTTGTTGCCAATGTCGGCCAAATCATGGGCAACCAATACCTCAACCAAAATTTTGGTCATGACCCAAAGGTTGGTCTTTGTTTGGATGGTTGCCATTTCTTTGGCATGTCAATGAACTCTAGCCAACTCTAGTTCATTTTTCTTGCCAATGTCGGCCAAATCATGGGCAACCAATATCTCAACCAAAATTTTGGCCACCCAATGCTTTGATGGGGGAACCTTGGGCACAAACCAAACATACCGTTGGTCGTGCCACAACACTAACGCCACCCTTGGCACACTGGAACCGACCGTGTCTAGCTACAATATGAGTGGGTTGCTCGCTGCGGTCGCTGTGTCCAGAGCCAGTGCTAGAGCTGCGCCCCGTTGTTGGCCCCAACGACCCACATGAATGGTTGTCAGTGGCGAGGAGGTCGTGGGCCAGCTCCTCCATTGGACTAGTCTGCCCCACATGTCGGTTTCCCTGTTTTCCCGGCCATATTCGAGCGTCAGTGCTCCACGTTGCGCATTAGGCCTTTCACTATGTAGGCCAAGCGACACAACTTATTATTTATTTGAGCCGTTCAAGTATAATCATGTGGTTTTTGCTTATTTATCATTCCTCTCCAACCCTCTTCTCCATCGATCATGTCGCCCTCCAGTCGATTCCATCCTCCCGCATGCCTCATTTGAACATTCCGCCGAGTATCATTCGCATGTACCCACCCTAGTCCTCTTTCAATAGATCTCTGGACCCCGAGATGAAATCGAGGGGGAACGAGTGGGGGCACGTGATACCTAAGGCGGATTCAAAATTTTAAACCGATGATCATAGCATCCGCAAATCATATATAAAGGGTATTCAATGTTCATTTCGTTTTTGAACGTACAATATACTCCCTACTATCCTTTCTAGTTTACATATAAGTTTTATGTGTAGTCAAAGTATCTCTACTTTGATCAATAAGGTATCAACATTCAACAATGCCCAATCAATATTGTTAGATTCGTACGTACTCCTAGATTTGTACTTGAGATGGTTTCCAATTTGACTATTGACAAGATTAATAGTACATGAGATGTATAATGTGAAAATTATATCATTGGAAACTCCTTTCACATACGAATTTGACTGTATGCTTTGTGTAAGTTGCATGTCATATATTATTACTCTAACATTTGGTCAAAGTTAGCCTCGAAAAATGCATTAGACCCTGTATGCTTTGTGTAAGTTTCATGTCATATATTATTACTCTAACATTTGTGTAAGTTGCATGTCATATATTATTACTCTAACATTTGGTCAAAGTAGTATAGTGGAAGTGGATCCTCTGACGTAGGTATCCCTGCCTTACCCTCCCTTTCGGTCACTTACTGGCGGACCCCATGCTTGCTAGGCCCCGCATGTCAGTTACTCAATGGGTTCAGCCACGTCAGGGGATCCTCATCCGTAGTATACTCCCTTTATTTTTATTTACTCCGCATAAAACGGAGGGAGTGGCGGTATAATAAATGACGCGGGCGGGGGAGGGGGAGGGACGTCGGTTTGCTCTCAACTGCGGTCCCACAAGCGAGCGAAAACACAAGACGAAGCGCGTTCCATTTGGTGAGCAACATGGAGGGTCCAGCGTGCCGGGCTGCAACGCGAACGCGGCAAGAGCGATGTACAGTCAAAACCAATTGACCGGTCGTCACCGGAACCACTATTCACATTAGAACCTTCGCTGCTCGGCCTATGCCAGCCACTGCCCTAAAACCACACCAAATCTCCAGCCCATTCCCCCACTTTCAATCCCCTAGCCCGCATCAAGCGTCCCCTAGTTCGCCGGAAAGCCATGGTGCGCCACAAGATCACTTACTACAAGATGCTGACGCCGGAGCGCCGCGCTGAAATCGCGGCGGCGGTCGGCGCCACAGACCTCCTTTCCCAAGCTCGCTTTGCGGCGGGCCAATCCCCGAGTTCTTTGGAGCCAAGCTACGAGGAGGAGGAAGCCGATCCAATGTTCATGGTGGAGGTCGCGGCGCAGAAGGCCCCCGATGGGTATGAGACGATGGACGTCGACTTCGTGTCGGTGTCCGAGTCCCCCATGGTGCAGGCGGAGCTGCGGTTCAACATGGCGATACTAAAGGAGGACCGGGAGGCAGAGCCTCAACTCGACACGGAGCGCGCGCATGCCGCTTCCATCGAGGCTCTCCTGCAGGCGGAACCAGATGTCGTGGATGTGAACCGGGCGGCGGAGGCTCAACTTGAGGTGGAGTGCGCGGATGCCGCGGCCATCGAGGCCCTCCTGCAGGCGGAACCGGACGTCCTGGACTTGAACCGGGCGGCAGAGGCTTGACTCGACGTAGAGCATGCGGATGCCGCTCTCATCGACGCCCTCCTGCAGGCGGAACCGGATGTCCTGGACTTGAACTGGGCGGCGGAGGCTCAACTCGACGCGGAGCGCGCGAATGCCGCTGCCATCGAGGCCCTCCTGCAGGCGGAACCGGACATCGTCGACTTGAACCGGGTTGTGGTCTCATCCGTGCAGAGTGCCCGCACGCTCCACTTGAACGAGTAGCTGGAGGCCGAGGACAACCAAGATGCGGAGACACACGTCGGCAGCGACGGCTGGTTCGCGCCGGCAGCCAAAGACGACGAGGCCGTCTCTTTCTGCGAGTAGTGATAGTTTTTCTTTATGTTGTTGTTTTTATGGATCTTTTGCTGTGTAAAAACATATATTTGTGATGCAAGTCGCCTGACTTGGGTCAGTCTACCATTTCAGGCGGTTGGATGAATATCCTATGTCTCCTAACCCTTCTTTCCTTCTTCCTCACCTCTTCTTCTTCCCCAACAGACCACCGCACGGGCCGTACGGATACTCCCCAACATGCGGTTGGATAAAAATACTCTATGAACGAAAATTATGTGTCAGCGATAGGATGGCTGAGTTTGGTTTGTTCACATGCGACAACACGTGTCAGTGAGGGTGCGTTCCCTTGGTTGGGTTTGCGGCGTGCAGGAGCGACTGTGTGAGGGTGCGGTGCGACGGCAGCGTGCAGGAGCGACCATCTGAGGGTGTGGTGCAACCTCGACAGCCGTGCGCAAGTGTACCTCCTTCTCATTTTGAAAACTTTAGGCAAGCTTGGCAAAAATGTGTGGCGAAGTTTGGCAATGCAAGGCCTAGACCCAAACAGGATAAGTACGTACGTACTAGGAGTACTAGTGTTAAAAAAGAAAGGCGGGGGTTTCCTTCGCGGGATTTAATCGATACAAATCCTCATTTCACGTGTCAATCAATGCGTATTTTTTTCTCCAAAGACCAAAGAGCTAACCATCTCACTCCTCATCGCTTGATTAATGCAGTGCCATGCAAACCAACCTTCTCACTTCCGCATGCATGCATGTCGTCTCTCTCTCTCTCCCCTGTCCATCTCTCTGCACGCATGCGCCTCTTGCTCTCTCTCCTGTTTCTGCATGCAAGCAACTCTCTCTACCTTGGGAAGATGCGAAGCACATGGGAAAGAGAGATGGGATTACTATAGGCACACATGCGGTGGGAAGGGATGAAGGACCTGGTTGGAAAGAGCAGCGAAAAAATGCCAATGCGCAGAGCATTGCAGGGAAAACGAAATTTTCTTAGACACAGACGAAAAAGGACCGGAGGGAGTACTACTAGGAGTACTAGTGCGGTGAGATGGTTTCTCGAAGAAGACGATGGAGAAGCGGAGTCAGCGAAGAGTGAAATGATGGTTGCTTCGTCCGTGCTTTTGTGATTTGACGCCTCACTGCTTTGTGATTTGTGATAGAAGGGACAGGGTAGTAGACTCTATGCTCTATACTGTACTACATGCGTCCAAGCATGGGAGAAAGAGGAAAGACGTTGCATTTTTCTATTCCTTCAATCAATAAATCAGGGAGCTTCGGTTCCATCTTTTTGGCTTTGGCAACACCGTCCACAATGGTTCCCACGATGCCAAAAGCTATTTTCACATTTGGCTACACATTGTGGATGCCCTTAACCGTACCACTTGGTTTTGCTCATGTGTGCTATCTATACAAATCTCAATTATATTGATCTAAAAAATTATAGAATCAAGATTAGTAAAAAGGAGGTGATTTTGCCATGCAGATGGCGGGGGAGGTTTCTTATTTGAGCAATGCTACATCCACGTAATGGTTTATGTAAAGTTACAAACTGATGTGATGTGGGACTATTCGATTGGATTAAAGGAGAGGATTAGGCCCACCCCACCTGAAAATCAGGGGGGGCATATATAGATTAGATGGAAAGTATACGTAGCAGCTACGTAGCCCTTTGTAAGTCTAGGATTATGTAACATCCCAAATTTCTAATTTGGAATGTTATACATTAGATCATCATTGCATATCATATTTCTTTGCATTTTGGTTGATCCTAGAAATTCTACGCAACTCAATGACCCACGGAGAGAGTTAGGGATTTCATTATTTTCATATTTGAGTTTTCTCAAATTTTGAGAATAGGACCATTTGATTTTATTTATTTTATCATCAATTATTTGTATTACAAAAATATGAGAGAGGGAATAAAATGACTTTCCCAAAATAAAGAAATATTGAGGATTTAATAATAAAATCAAATAAGATTTTATTTCGGAGTTTTTTTTGGTGTTTTATTTGAATTTAGGAAAAATGTGCGTTTCTCAAAATTGCATTTAGGGCCCAAATAAATGTTCACTTTGTCGGGCTTGATTTTAGAAGCCCGGGAAAATTTATTTCGGGATATTTGGAGTCTGTTTAGTATTTCTTTTTATTTTTCTTCCGAGCGTAACTATTTAAAAAAAAGGGGGAACCGACCTACGGGCCGTGTCCGACTAGGACTCCCGGCCCGTAGGGGCTTTATAAGCCGGCCCAC
>NC_041384.1:553685485-553693554 GCF_002162155.2 Triticum dicoccoides
CCCCAGCCCCGCCGCCGCCCCGCCGCGCCGCCCGCCGGAGCCGTCGCCCCGCCGCACGCCCGCCGAGGTTCGCCGACGCCTTGTAGTCCGCCCTGCCGCTTTTTTTTGAAAACCGAACGGTTTTCCGTCGGTTTTTTTGGTTCTTTTTCGGTTTAGGTTAAATAGCTAGCGTTCGCTCGTTTGTTCGTTTAAACGAACACATTCATTGTTTTGATCTGGATAACGAACGTTCGTTCGTTAATCCGTTCGTCGTTTTCTTTTCTTGGATTAAATCCGTGATTTTTCTGATCGCGATTCCTGATCCAATTTTCGTTTTAGTATAATTTTTCGCTCGTTTATCGGAATCAGGCGATTCAAGTGCCTAGAGTTTCGTCTCGAAACCCTCTATCCGTTTAACCAACTTAAACAAGATTTTGCTACTGTAAAATTTTCCCTAGATCCAGATTACTAGAACGATGTTATTTTCTTTCGCCGTTTGACTTTCGTTGCTTCGTTCGATTTGATTCTTTTTGCCAACCGGAGTTCTTAAGTTGAACCTTTTAGTTAGGTCTCTCATTTGAGTTTTACCTGTGCATTAGATGAGTACTTATTGTATGCTTGTTTGTTTGTTTGTGGTAGAGTACCCGGAGTGCGCCGCCAGTTACTTCGAATCGTTAGGTTTCCCGGATCATCAGCAAGGCAAGTAACACTTTGATCATACCTTTTCTACTACCCAGTTTTATTGCATTAGATCAATCCTCACACATTGCATGATTAGGATCTAATTAAATTGTGGGATGGGAAGTAGCTGAGGTAGTACCTATTACCTGTTTAATTATCAAACCTTTGGGAGTTACTTCTACGTTTGCTTATTATGCCATGCTATGCTAGTAGACGTGGATTGGGTGAGTGATATCCATGACAGATGTGAGATTTTTAATTAATGGTTTACCTAAGGTGGCAACTTAAACACACATCTGGGTGGATTGAGGCACCTGGGTATTCCAGGACTTGCCTGATTTCTTTTGCACCGCCACCCAGGCTCAAAGGGATCATAAGACTATTCATACTAGAAACTTCCGTGTGCAGCCACAAGCTATTATGGGCTCTACCATAGTTGACTAAGTCGTGCGAACTCTTAAAGTGGTAGACTAGCAGATGTAGGGGATGTAGGTGGTATGGTCTACCCGATCGTAAGGTGCTAGCGCTTCTGAAAGGCTATGTCTCGGTCATCCGTCTTCTCAAACACCAGGTAGTGCGAGAAAACAAACGGAGGCGATCGAGTCTTGTGGGGAAAAGTGCGCAAACCTCTGCAGAGTGTAACAAGCTAATCATGGTTAGCCGTGTCCCCGGTTATGGACATCTTGAGTATCTAGTACCTGGATTTTCATGTGAATCTCAACATGTTACTCTAAATTAATTTTGTTGGGTTATGTTTAATGATGATGCTTAATTGGGATTGAGAATGCTGTCAACCATTCTCAATGTTTAACAACCACCAGGATAGTAATTAAATTTTATTCCTTTGAAGTAGGGAAAAATTGGCTTTACGCAAAACTGTAACCATAGAGCTTTCCACCAGCCAAATATGCATATAGTATAGCTGTTCATTCCATTACTCTCTATGTGTTACCTTGCCAACATATTCCATGTGCTGACCCGTTTCGGGTTGCAACGTTAATGTTGCAGACTTTTCAGACGACGATTAAGGAGTTTTAGGTCGTGGTTCTATACTCAGTGATGCCGTTGGAGGTGATGGACTCACTTATATTCCAAGCCTTCCGCCGTTATCATTATTAGATGGCCTTAAGCCATATTTATTTTAATAAGTTCTCTTTTGAGATACTCGATGTAATAAGTGTGTGATTGCTACTCTGCTATAAATCCTCCGAGTACTGTGTGGTGTCAGCATTACTGATCCAGGGATGACACCGGAGCACAGAGATCAGACTGTTTGAGGTCTGGTCGCTACAGAGATGGTATCAGAGCACACGCTGACTGTAGGACACGACCACTAAGCTACAGACCTAGATCACTCTCTTCTCTTCTGACTTCTCAACTTTTCTACTCTTTAGGATGGCGGATGCAAGGAATAAGTTCACACAACCGGATGAAGATACACCCTTTGGACGTCACTTGAAGGAAGTCACTAGATACCTGAACATAGGAGTACCAAGCTTCACGGGAACCTACAACGCCACTTTACCTGAAGAAGAGCGCTGGATGATTCAAGTTCAAGTTCCAGGAAGAACTTTCATGCCAGTCACTGAGCCCATAGAGTTTTCTTTTGATGCACCAACTTGGAGTCTAGGAAAGAGCATGGCAGCTCACATCGCCATGGGACGCATTGGAGAAGTCTACCGCAAGGATCTCAAGGATACTATCTACCAGATTTGTGGGCGCCGAGACAAACACTGGGAGATGATCAGCACCAGGAAGGATAGATCAATTGCAGCTTTTATCCAGGAGCTAAACCTGCACATTCGACGACAGGAGAACCAGATGTGCGCCGACATGATTGATCTGAAGAAGGCTAAGACTAGAATCAAGGAACCGGAGGAAGAACTCAAGGCTACATGTGAAGATTATGAAGAGGAAATTGAAGTATTGGTGGAGAAGAATGACGACCTGATCAAGAAGATTGGAATATTTATGGGAGGTCCGACACCCGTAGATGAAGACGAAGAACCCAAGGAGATCAGCCCGGAAGACTACATCATCATCGACGACACCGACTAGGAAGCAGATAGTAGCGATGATGACTATGTTGATGAAACAGGAGCAGATATTATGGAGTCAACGACCATAGAATATTTCTAATAGACCACCTCATCAGTAGTAGTAGTCCACCATGTAAATATAGTAGCCCGAGCACTTTTGCGATAGTTAGATCGATTGTATGCCTTTGTTTGATTGATTGAAGTGAATTGTTTGCTTTTGCCTCATGTGCATATGGGTAGTGTTTTCTCTTTAGACCCTCTCTATTCTTATATCTCATCTTTTCTAAACCCTTAGATGCCTCCGAGACGTGACCCCGGTTTTGCTTTCCCACCGGAGCTCACCCAGTTGATCCAGCAGCAGAACACATTGATGCAGTTGCTAGTCCAGAATCAGAATCAGGGGAACAACAACAACAACCCACCACCACCACCACCACCTGTTGACCACTTAGCCCATTTTCTTAGGCTAAATCTGCCGGTGTTTTCCAGTAGCACCGAGCCGATAGTAGCAGATGATTGGCTCCGCAAGACAGCTAGGGAGTTGACCACAGCAGGATGCACAGATGCGGAGAAGGTGAAGTTTGCCGCACATCAGTTAGAAGGACCTGCAACATCATGGTGGGAGAATTTCACAGCCACTTTCTCAGTAGACAATGTCACATGGGACCAGTTTCAGCAGGCTTTCCGTACTGCCCATGTTTCAGCAGGAGCTATGGACATGAGGAAGCATGAGTTTCGCAACTTGCGCCAAGGGGGAAGGACAGTTGGCCAGTATGTGGAGGAATTTAGTAAGTTAGCACGTTATGCCCCAGATGACGTCGCTACGGATGCAGCTAAGCAAGAGAAGTTTCTGGAATGACTGAATGATGAGTTGAGCATGCAATTGATGGTAGCCACCTTCAATAACTACCAAGAGTTGGTAGATCGTGCTCTTATGATTGAAGGGAAGCAGCAGCAAATTGAGAATCGCAAGAGGAAGTATGGACAAGGAAAGTACAATTCAAGAGCTCAGCAGAAGCCACGTTTTACCCCTAGACCGGGAGGACATTTTCAGCATACCCATGGAGGAGGTAGCTCGCACAATCACAATGGCACCAAGAATGGTAATGGCAATGGAGGAAGTAACGGCCAGAATCGCACCAACCCCTCAACCCCAGCCAAGAAGGACTTGAGCCAAGTCACTTGCTATAAGTGTTCGAAGACTGGACATTATGCCAATGAATGTCCTGAAGGACAAAATGGCAATGGAAGTTCTGGGAAGAAGCCGAACCCTTTCAACAGGGGGCAGGTGAACCACGTTAGCGTGGAGGAGGTTGAAGCTCAGCCCGATGCAGTAATAGGTAAGTTTTTGGTTAAGTCATTTACTGCACTCGTTCTTTTTGATACTGGTGCATCGCATTCATACATCTCAAGGGGATTTGTGGATAAGTATAACCTACCAACCCAAGCCCTTAGGTCACCCATGTTAGTAACCTCGCCCTGAGCAGAGTATGTGGCTAGTCTATGGTGTGATCGGTTACCATTAAGGATTGGTAACTATGTTTTTCCCTCAGACCTAATAGTATTGGGATCTCAAGGATTGGATGTGATATTAGGCATGGATTGGTTATCAAAGTATGAAGGGAATATTGAATGTTCTAGTAAGTCAATTTTGCTTACCACACCAGAAGGGAGAAGGATCAAGTATGTATCCCAGCATGTGCCAAAGAGGACCCAAGTAAATTGCCTAACAGGAGTTGTGCATGAGGAAGTACCAGTGGTAAGGGATTTCCCTGATGTATTTCCAGAAGAGTTGCCAGGCATGCCACCGGATAGAGATATTGAGTTCTTGATTGATCTATTGCCCGGCACTGGGCCAATATCAAAGAGACCTTATAGGATGCCAGCAAAGGATTTGGTGGAAATTAAGAAGCAGATTAAGGAGTTACTGGATAAGGGATATATTCGCCCAAGTTCTTCACCTTGGGGATCGCCAGTACTTCTAGTGGAGAAAAAGGATGGATCGTTAAGGATGGTTGTTGATTATCGAGGATTGAACGAAGTAACGATCAAGAACAAGTACCCACTACCAATGGTCAACGATCTGTTTGATCGATTGCAAGGAGCTAAGGTATTTTCCAAGATCGATCTGCGATCAGGATACCACCAGTTGAAGATTCGAGAATAGGATATTCCGAAGACAGCTTTTACCACCAGGTATGGGTTGTATGAGTATACCGTTATGTCATTTGGTCTAACTAACGCGCCTGCCTACTTTATGAACATGATGAACAAAGTGTTTATGGAGTTTTTGGATAAGTTCGTCCTGTTGTTCATTGATGATATCCTGGTTTATTCGAAGAATGAAGAGGAGCATAAGGAGCATTTGCGTTTGGTACTTGGAAAGCTCAGAGAACACCAATTATATGCCAAGTTCAGCAAATGTGAGTTTTGGTTGAAAGAAGTAGGATTCCTCGGACACATTATATCCAGAGAAGGTATAGCAGTAGATCCCGCTAAAGTTGAAACCGTGACCAAGTGGGAAGCCCCAATAACAGTTGGAGAGATCCGGAGTTTTCTTGGACTCGCAGGATACTACCAGAGATTTATTGAGAATTTCTCAAAGATTGCGAAGCCTATGACTGAGTTGTTAAAGAAAGATACCAAGTTCATATGGACAGAGGAGTGTGAGGCTAGTTTTCAGGAGTTGAAGAAATGCTTGGTTACCTCACCAGTGTTGATTTTGCCAGACCAGACCAAAGATTATGAGGTGTACTGCGACGCTTCACGTCGAGGACTTGGAGCAGTGCTTATGCAGGAAGGGAGAGTTGTTTCATATGCCTCAAGATAACTGAAGCCCCATGAGTTGAATTATGGTACGCATGATTTGGAGTTAGCAGCTGTAGTGCATGTTTTGAAAACATGGAGACATTTCCTCATTGGAAACCATTGTGAGGTGTACACGGATCATAAGAGTTTGAAGTACATTTTCACACAGAAGGAGTTGAATCTCAGACAAAGGAGATGGTTGGAGCTTATCAAAGATTATGATATGAAATTACATTATCATCCCAGAAAGGCTAATGTAGTAGCTGACGCATTAAGCCGTAAGAGCCATGTAAATACGTTAATGACGGGAGAAATACCCAAGGAGTTAGCAGAAAATCTTCGTGAACTATGTTTGGAAATAGTTCCGAGAGGCCATGTAGCAGCATTGGAGATTCAGTCAACTTTGATGGATAGAATCAGGGAACCTCAGAAGACTGACAAAGAGGTTGCCTCTATAAAGGAGAAACTGAGCAAAGGAAAAGCTAAAGGATTTCGTGAGGATGAGCACGATACCCTATGGTTTGAAGACCGTGTTTATGTGCCCAATAACCCGGAGATCAAGAAATTGATTTTGCAAGAGGCACACGATTCACCGTATTCGATTCAGCCAGGAAATACCAAGATGTATTTGGATTTGAAGGATATTTTCTGGTGGACCGGAATGAAGAAGGATATAGCGGAGTATGTAGCAGTTTGTGATGTATGCCAGAGAGTAAAGGCAGAGCATCAGAAGCCAGAAGGATTGTTACAACTATTGCCGATACCCGAATGGAAGTGGGATAAGCTAGGCATGGATTTTATCATGGGTTTGCCCAGGACTCGTTCAGGCTATGACTCAATTTGGGTTGTAGTTGATCGATTGACGAAAGTAGCTCATTTCATCTCAGTAAAGACCACTTACACCAGTGCTAAGTTGGCAAAGATATACATGACCAGAATAGTATGTCTGCATGGAGTTCCGAGGAGTATCGTATCTGATAGAGGAACCCAGTTTACCTCAAAGTTCTAGAAGCAGTTGCACGAAACTTTGGGAACCAGGCTAGAATTCAGTACAACTTTTCATCCACAGACAGATGGACAGACCGAGAGAGTCAATCAGATTTTGGAGGATATGCTGAGAGCTTGTGCACTAGATTACGGATCTAGTTGGGACGATAATTTGCCATATGTAGAGTTCTCTTACAACAACAGTTACCAAACCAGTTTAAAGATGGCCCCTTTCGAAGCCTTGTACGGAAGGAGGTGCAGGACACCGTTGTCATGGGACGAAGTTGGAGACCGCCAGTTGTTTGGTCCTGACTTGATTAAAGAGTCTGAACAGAAGGTGAAGCTGATTCGCGATAGGCTCAAGGTAGCCCAGTCCAGACAGAAAAGTTATGCAGATTCTAAATGCAAGGAGACAGTTTACGAAGTTGGAGATAGAGCTTATCTTCGAGTATCTCCACTTCGAGGAACAAAGCGTTTTGGATTAAAAGGGAAGTTAACGCCACGATTTGTAGGACCATATCGAGTTTTGGAGCGTATGGGAGAAGTGGCCTACAAGTTGGAATTGCCTGAAGGATTGTCACGAGTACATGATGTGTTCCACGTTTCTCAGTTAAAGAAATGTCACGCAGAGATGGCTGACATACCGTTGAGAGACACAGTGATTGGAAACTATTCAGTTGGATAACGATTTGACCTACGAGGAGAAACCAGTTAAGATTCTCGAGTTTGCCAGCCGAGTTACTCGCAGCAAGGTTATCAAGTTTTGCAAAGTTCAGTGGAGCCACCACACGGAGGATGAAGCCACCTGGGAGCGAGAGGAAGATTTGCTCAAAGACCACCCTCACCTATTTTCTAGCCAACCCGAATCTCGAGGTCGAGATTCATCTTAAGGGGGGTAGGTTTGTAACATCCCAAATTTCTAATTTGGAATGTTATACGTTAGATCATCATTACATATAATATTTCTTTGCATTTGGGTTGATCCTAGAAATTCTACGCAACTCAATGACCCACGGAGAGAGTTGGGGAATTCATTATTTTCATATTTGAGTTTTCTCAAATTTTGAGAATAGGATCATTTGATTTTATTTATTTTATCATCAATTATTTCAATTACAAAAATATGAGAGAGGGAATAAAATGACTTTCCCAAAATAGAGAAATATTGAGGATTTAATAATAAAATCAAATAAGATTTTATTTCGGAGTTTTTTTGGTGTTTTATTTGAATTTAGGAAAAATGTGCGTTTTTTCAAAATTGCATTTAGGGCCCAAATAAATGTTCACTTTGTCCGGCTTGATTTTAGAAGCCCGGGAAAATTTATTTCGGGATTTTTGGAGTCCGTTTAGTATTTCTTTTTATTTTTCTTCTGAGCGTAACTATTTAAAAAAAAGGGAACCGACCTACGGGCCGTGTCGGACTAGGACCCCCGGCCCGTAGGGGCTTTATAAGCCGACCCACCCCGAGGGTGGAACCCTAGCCCAGCGCCCCGCCCCAGCCCCCCTGCCGCCGCCGCCGCCATAGCGCCCCGCCCCGCCGCCGCTGCCGCCGCTCGCCGCCCCGCCGCGCCGCCC
>NC_041384.1:553694004-553720876 GCF_002162155.2 Triticum dicoccoides
TGCCGAGGTTCGCCGCCGCCTCGTAGTCCGTGCCGCCGGTTTTTTTTTTAAAATCGAATGGTTTTTCGTCGGTTTTTTCGGTTTTTTCGGTTTAGGTTAAATAGCGAGCGTTTGCTCATTTGTTCGTTTAAGCGAACACGTTCATCATTTAGATCTGGATAACGAACGTTCGTTCGTTAATCCGTTCATCGTTTTCTTTTCTCAGATTAAATCGGCGATTTTTCTGATCGCGATTCCTGATCCGATTTTCGTTTTAGTATAATTTTTCGCTCGTTTATCGGAATCAGGCGATTCAAGCGCCTAGAGTTTCATCTCGAAACCCTCTATCCGTTTAACCAACTTAAACAAGGTTTTGCTACTGTAAAAATTTCCCTAGATCCTGATTACTAGAATGAAGTTGTTTTCTTTCGCCGTTTGACTTTCGTTGCTTCGTTCGATTTGATTCTTTTTGCCAACCGGAGTTCTTAAGTTGAACCTTCTGGTTAGATCTCACATTTGAGTTTTACCTGTGCATTAGATGAGTACTTATTTTATGCTTGTTTGTTTGTTTGCGATAAAGTACCCGGAGTGCGCCGCCTGTTACTTCGAATCGTTAGGTTTCTCGGATCATCAGCAAGGCAAGTAATACTTTGATCATACCTTTTCTACTACCCAGTTTTATTGCATTAGATCAATCCTCACACATTGCATGATTAGGATCTAATTAAATTATGAGCTGAGGTAGTACCTATTACCTGTTTAATTATCAAACCTTTGGGAGTTACTTCTACGTTTGCTTATTATGCCATGCTATGCTAGTAGACGTGGATTGGGTGAGTGATATCCATGACAGATGTGAGATTGTTAATTAATGGTTTACCTAAGGTGGCAACTTAAACACACATCTGGGTGGATTGAGGCACCTCGGTATTCCAGGACTTGCCTGTTTTCTTTTGGACCGCCACCCAGGCTCAAAGGGATCATAAGACTATTCATACTAGAAACTTCCGTGTGCAGCCACAAGCTATTATGGGCTCTAGCATAGTTGACTAAGTCGCGCGAACTCTTATAGTGGTAGACTAGCAGATGTAGGGGATGTAGGTGGTACGGTCTACCCGATCGTAAGGTGCTAGCGCTTCTGAAAGGCTATGTCTCGGTCATCCGTCTTCTCAAACACCAGGTAGTGCGAGAAAACAAACGGAGGTGATCGAGTCTTGTGGGGAAAAGTGCGCAAACCTCAGCAGAGTGTAACAAACTAATCATGGTTAGCCGTGTCCCCGGTTATGGACATCTTGAGTATCTAGTACCTGGATTTTCATGTGAATCTCAACATGTTACTCTAAATTAATTTTGTTGGGTTATGTTTAATGATGATGCTTAATTGGGATTGAGAATGCTGTCAACCATTCTCAATGTTTAACAACCACCAGGATAGTAATTAAATTTTATTCCTTTGAATTAGGGAAAAAGTGAGTTTACGCAAAACTGTAACCATAGAGCTTTCCACCAGCCAAATATGCATATAGTATAGCTGTTCATTCCATTACTCTCTATGTGTTACCTTGCCAGCATATTCCATGTGTTGACCCGTTTCGGGCTGCAACGTTAATGTTGCAGACTTTTCAGACGACGATTAAGGAGTTTTAGGTCATGGTTCTATACTCAGTGATGCCGTTGGAGTTGATGGACTCACTTATATTCCAAGCCTTCCGCTGTTATCGCTATTAGATGGCCTTAAGCCATATTTATTGTAATAAGTTCTCTTATGAGACACTCGATGTAATAAGTGTGTGATTGCTACTCTGCTATAAATCCTCCGAGTACTGTGTGGTGTCAGCATTACTAATCCAGGGATGACACTGGAGTACAGAGATCAGACTGTTTGAGGTCTGGTCGCTATAGATTAGGCTTCTTATTTTCGGAGGACGTTGTCCTCGCGGTTTGCTAACATGCGGTCCCACATGTCAGTGCTTTACCTAGACGATCCACGTCCCACATGAGGCAGAACAACGGCAGAGGCAACATGTGGTTAAGTTGAAGAAGATGAGGGAGAAGCGGATTCAGCAACGAGTGAAATGATGGTTGCTTCATCCCTCCAACTTAACTGCGGGAAAGGTGCAGCTTTGTGATTTGACGCCTCATTGCTCATTACTACGCTGGTGCCATGAC
Organism: Triticum dicoccoides; assembly: GCF_002162155.2. Classification (NCBI taxonomy): domain Eukaryota; kingdom Viridiplantae; phylum Streptophyta; class Magnoliopsida; order Poales; family Poaceae; genus Triticum; species Triticum dicoccoides. The sequence continues at coordinate 553,696,153 of NC_041384.1, forward strand.
TGGGGTGCTTCACCCCAGCTTCTCTGCACTGTATTCTGGTATGGCACGTGGAGTCGGTAGCTTGATGTCCCACATGTCGGCGAAAGGGACTAGAAGATTTATGAAAGCGAGCGCTCCACTCTTACGACGGAGGAGTAGACGACACGACGGCCTAGTGAACTGTCAGTTGTACTGTATAGTACTATAGTTTTGTTGTTTCCCATGATCCATCGATACAAACCCGATTAAATAGGAAAGGGCGGGATTTTCTCCGCGCGGTAGATGATACTAGCCATACATTTCAAAGGCAATTTTAATGTATGCAAACTGAATAATTATAAGTAACAATATGATATCTAGTAAAACTAAAAACACATATGATTTATTGTGTTAGAGTGTAGTAGTAGTGCTGTATTGCATAGTTGTTAGATGTAACATGCGAGAACGTGTAGAGATGTAGTTTTGGAGGGCCTACAGAGAGAAAAGCGTAATACGGTCACCGAACTTCAGAATAAGCTGATTACGGTCACTATATAAGTTTTGCCGTGATTATACGGTCACTTGATCACAGTTCAGCATCGGATTGCACTCTATTGACCGGCCAAATAGTCTGCGTGGCGCCATGTTGACTAGTTAAATTGACCACGTTCCTTGTGGGTCCCACCTGTCAGTTCGCATAGGCAAAAGGTCAGATGAACACAAATTTATGCAGGCGCAACAAGGCTCCAACCTGTGCGCGGGAATCACCCGGTTGTGTATGTGTCTGTTAGGGCCTGATGTGTGCGCATGCACGTGTAGGTTGAGCACTTGAGCGTGAGAGTGTGTGATGGTCGTGTGGTGTACTGGCGTGTGCATGCATGTGTGTGTGCGTGCGTGTGAGTGTTGTGTGCGTGCGTGGCTGCGTGTGTATGTGTGAGTGTTGCGTGGGTGCGTGGGTGCATGTGTTGCGTGGATGCAGTTCGTGTGCATGCGTGCGTGTGTGTATAATCACCACACCAGGTCCTGTGTGTTAAAACAGATGGCTCAGCATACCAATACAAGGCCACCTTGTCTGATGTGCCTGCGGTCATGACTTCAAACCACCGTCCAAATATTTTTTTGTCGTTTGTTTTCATTCTTACTAGAAAGATACCCGTGCGTTGCACGTAACATCAAGATGCATTTGTATGACTTGTTTATCTTGTGAGAGAAAAGGATGAACGAGGGAAGGCCTTATTTGCAAATGTGGAGAGGTGTGTGGGTACCTTTTTGCAAAATTGCCATAGTTTCTTTCCTATCCGTCAGATATAAATCAGATGACCTATATTGCAGGATGGCAGGCACACCATCATCACCAACTCTATTTTTTTATAGGAGTGTATTTTATGTAGTTTATAAGAGTGTAGATGTAGAGTAGATACAAGTCGACAGGTGGGCACGATGGTAGTGAGATAATGTGATGCAACACTAGAGGTGCCACGTGGAGAGTTTAACTGGTCAACTAGTCATGTCATGAGCAAATACAGAGTTGTACGGTGAGCCCGTGACTTTATAATAACCACTAAACGTAAATGGTGACCGTAATGAGTGGATTCTGAAGTCCAATGTACGTATCGTGCTTTCGCTTCAAATACAATGATCGTCATTGCATATATCACGAGAGAAAGATGAAACACGCGTGAATTTTCAGGGGGGCTTACTTTTAGAGGGCCTGGAGATAGTTTTGTGTGCATACGTGAAAGGGGTGTACATGGGGGGTATGCGATGGAGAGAGAGAGATGCTCTTCGTTTCTCTTTATTATGACTAACTTTGTATATAGTATAAAAATATGCAAATTCACTGTGCGGAATAAATATCATCATGGGCACCATGCAATGCAAATTAGCGTTCGTACTCCTCCATATAACTTTGTAATGTTGTATATATGTAGAAACTCTAAAATAATTTTTTGGCCACACTTTATTCAAAAGGAATGTTGTATGTGAAATAAACGTGAAGATAGGGCTTTTTAGATCAATAGGGTATGTGATGTAACATGTTTATATGTGTAGTTGATGCATTTGGCGGGGCCTAGAGAGGTATGTGTGTGTATTACGTATTCGAGAGAGGCATGGATAGAGGGGCCGACGGGGGGGTGCGTGGGAGAGATAGCACGAGAAATGAGAGTGGTCTAGAGAGAGAGAGAGACGAATATGATGTCACGACAAGAGATTCCATTCCCTTGAGTGTGTATATGCAAGGGGGGAGGGAACAGATGCACCAGGAGAAATTTTCTGTGTGTGTGTGGTGTTTGTGTTGGTATGTGTGGGTGTGAGAAGATAATGAGATGTGGGGGCAGAGGGTGTGTCACCGCATGAGGTCCGGTGGGTCAAGGTGAGGCCCTTCGTTCGGTTCCGTCCTGCGCCACATTGGTCGGCCTGTGACGCATTTAGGAAGACCCATGGATGACTAGTCGTACAAGACAAAGCCAGCTAGGATTTGTAACCCTAGATTCTCGGACTAAGGTAACCCCTTTATCTCTGATATTACTATTCATCCAACCTAACTTTAAGGGGTAACCTACAGAATGCTCTGCTAGAATCATACTCATCGATTAGGAAGAGAGGTGTGAGACAATGCGTGAGAGACAGGCGTAAACATAATGTGCGTACATGAGACACGTAGGCAGGTCCATGTATATAGAAAGGGTCGATGAGGATTGTACATGTGTATGTTTGCGAGAGGAACAGTGCTTGTGATAAAGGTTAGTGGAAACAGTTGTAAATGGTTACGAGAGGGAGGGAGGGTTATATCTAGAGCATGTGTGCGAGAAAGACACCTCGGGAGAGTGTGTGTGAGCATGTGTGAGAGACCACCGATGGAGAGTGAAACTACACGTAAAATACTGCTCTACACATTGACTAAAGATATAAATTGTATCCAAATATTAGGATGGGATCATGATATTTGCAATTCGCGTAAGGAGCGGTCATTGATCCATCAGACATCTAGATTCTATCGAATTTGAGCATGTCTATGTTATTATTCGACACAATTGATCCACATAGTTAGTATTTTGAACTCCAGACAATGCATCGCTGTAGCAATCGAATATAAACGTGAGTATAGTTCATGTTGTGTGTGTAAAGCACATTATACATACGAAAGTTACACAATGGACATTATAAATAGCTACCTATGAACTAGCATACATTTGAATTCAACTTAAGGTGGTTTAAAAAAATCTAATTCAACATGAAGTCCATTCAATTATTTGAATTTGATATCATGGCATTTGTAAACCATACCTAAATTATGGGGGCACCAATCTTTGCTCTGATTTTGTACATAATAGCATATGTAGTCGTGTACAAAATAGATTCAAATTTAGCTCCTCCATTCCAAAATAATCGTAGTTATAGGATTTTCAAGTGTCAAAATCTCAAAAAGAAGCGGATAATTTAATGAGGTTTTCAAACATACAAGGTCAAACATGAATGCTTGTGTTTCAAAATTTTGAACGAAGCGCCAAAAGAGCCTCTACTCGCCCGAAACTGCGTGAGACCAATGTTTGGTAGTACAAGGAAATTACTTTTATAATAACTCTGACCCATGAAACCTACCGGCCCGACGTCCAAAGGTCTAAACCGGGGTAGGTTTGTAGCTTCATCTAGACGCCACGCAACCGCATCCGAAAAACATTCATACACAATGGCCGCCTAAGCACACATGCGCGCGGCCGAAATCGCTCCCGCCCACTATTTGGGACACCTGGGATTACCATCCTACCCCCGACCCGCAGTAGGTCCAAAATTTAAGAGGGGGCAAAGTTTGTACTTCCCCCATATTTCAAACAAGCATGCCCCATCTTCTGTTAAAAAAAGCCAAAAACAAGCGCGTCCCAGACCGAAACATGGTTCCCCCCACCCGTCTGATTCCCCATTCATACTCCGTGGGCGTCAAAACTACCTCTCCACCAGCCGCGAAACCCCGGCGTCCTCCGTCCGCCACCCCATCCCACCCATCAACCGCCGCCCTCCTCCATCACGCCGGAGCTGATACCCCGACATCGTCGTCCACCGCAACCTCAACCGCAACGCCCTCCACGGCTAGTAGTTGAAGCCGAGGCCGAGCCATCCGTACCCAAGCCAGTTCAACCACGCCGTCTTGCGCCTCACCGCTGCCGCTCCAACTTCGCCACCCTCCATCACACCGGAGCTGTTCCTGCTATGCCGTCCTTCGCCACCTTAGATCTGCTTCCCCTTCACCGACATACGGCCACGGCAACACAGTCAACAATTTGGCCATGGGTTCGTCCAAGCCTGCACCCTCCAGAACATCGGTTTCCCCGGTAAAAAGAAGAAGATCGGCGCGACATGTGGAGGTGACCACACTGGCAATCGAAAAAGGTACTCCTCTTCCCTTATTCGTGCAAATCATACGTCTCTACTTGCACGGTATTCATCCCACAGAAGACACTAGTTGACTGCTTCTTCTTGATACTAGATGTTCCTAGTAACTCGTGATGCACAAGGTTTCTCCTCATGTACTATTTCACCTTAGCTAGAGGTCCATCGCCCCCCCTGAATTTCAATTTCTGTCCAGTTGATTCCCAATTAACGGAAGCATTCCTCGGCATAACATGCGCTAGTACGCCTATTACGCCGGGGAAGCAGTGCGTTGGTGTTTATCTTAGGGTCGTGTGCGGCCTAGAGCTACTGGCGCCTGATCTGGAGGTCGTCCGGGATTAAAGGGATGGCCTAGGGGCGCTGCCAAGCACGGCGGTGGTGTGAGGTCGATGGGAGGGCGGGGCGGCGGAGGCAGGGGTCTGGGCCGGTGGTCGCTGGCGGTTCGAGAAAGATCGTCAACAGTGACTGGCGGGAGGTAGACGAAGGCCATCTGCCCATTCCTTATAGATCAGACGGTTCATTAAAAAAATCGACTGACCTATTTATTTTTAGTTGACTGTTATCTTAGATATGACCACATGTGGTGGTGTGCTGGAGGATTACCTGCATTTCCTGTGCTCATATATTACAAAATCATACGGAGTAGAATCTAATTTTGTGTGCCATGCAATGTTGTAGAGCTATCATATGTCTCCTATCATTTATTTTTCAGCCACCTGCTATCTGCTACTTTTACAGTGCACTAGTTCTGCACACACTTCACCCTTACTCTCACTATTGTGTTTTTATGCAAGGGTATTTCAGACTCTGCTGCCATGAGAGAAGCCAAAAAGAAAAGAGAGAAGTCGCTCCAGCTTCGTATGCGGGTAGGCAAGGCACGTTACAGCGCTATAAAGGGTGCAGTGTCAGTAGATGGAGACGGTAAACGTAGCTCTGGAGTTGATGACCTCGCTCGCAATGAACCACCATCCTAGGTGCTTGCTTTAACTTCGCGGTGTCATATGTGGTTGCATGTTCCATATGGTGTCTAGCTTGTATTCGAAGGCCGAAGTCGGTAAGATAAGGAAAGATATTTTTTTACATGAACCACCATCCCGTGAGCACCAGAAGACAAATAGCTAGTCAGGGCACTGGCCGAGCCAGTGACAAGCCCAACAAAGATAGGCATCACCTAGAAGCCAACTAAAAAGCTGCGATGGTGGCGAAGCAGCCCGCCTCCCACCAGGCTCTCTCAGGTCCTAGATGATCATGCTCACCACTCCAACCGGTTGTCTAGCTTGTATTGCTTCCAATTTGGTTAAATTGCATCTTCTTAGCTTACACATTATACCTTTGAATATGACATGCCTTTCTGTTTTTCGTACATACTAGTACATCTGTGTATTAACCATGTTCTTACATCAAACTAATGTTCTTGTGTATCCCTCATCAATCACTTATGATGAGGCAGGCAGGCAGGCAGGCAAGGGGACTACTCCTGATTTAAAGAATGTAGCGTCAGCCTCCCGACATGATTCTCAAGAAACAGAAATGCTAGATGAAGATAGTGAACGTAGCTTTGTAGTTGATTATAGCATTTCCCCTACACTAGCATCGCAGGTGCTTGCTCTAACTTGGCAGCGTGATATGTGGTTGCATGTTGCATATGGTGTCTAGATTGTAATTCTTTCAATCTGGTTAAACTGCATGTGCTAGTCTGCTTAGCTTATACATTATACCTGTTAATGTGACATGCCTTCCTGTATTTAGTACATAGTACATTTGTCTATTAAGCATGTCCTTACATAAAACTATTGTTTTTTTGTATCCCGCATCAATCAACATGACGATACATCTTTAGTATATGAAGTGCGATATTAGTTGCATCTTTCATATGATTTATAGCATGCGTTGCTTCTAATTTGTTGAAATTCCATTTATGATGGGATGCTTTTAACTTGGCAGAGTCATATTGGTTGCATCTTTCATGTGGTGTCTAGCTTGCATTGCTTCTTATTTGCTGGAATGGTTTCTGCTTAGTTTACACAAACAGTTGTGAACATGCCATGCCGTCCTGTTTTTCGTACATATTCCATCCTGGTATCATGTGTTTGCCTTACATCAAAGTAGTGATTGTCAGTATCATGCATGAATGAGTTCTGAAGAGAGAATTTTATTGCTTTTTCTTGTTGGTTTTACTTGACAATTCAAAATCAATAAAGCGGAAGGAAGTTAGCAAGGCAGCAGATAAAGGTGCTCCTTCCGAACGGAGGGCCTCTATAGTTTCTACTCCTCCACACCCCAAGATGATTTCCAAGACAACACATGCATAGACACTCAACAAAGCTATTTTTATGATGAGCACGTCTCCCCTAGTGCAGCATCACCGGTGCTCCCTCTAACTTGGCACTGTTATATGTGGTTGCATGCTATGTGTGATGTCTAGCTTGTATTGCTTCTAATTTTGTTGAATTCCATATGCTTACTTTACACATTATACTTGAATAAGACACGTGTTCCTGTTTCTAGAACATACAATATATGTCTGTCACACCATGTTCTTACATCAAATTACTACTGTTGTGTAACCTGCAACAATCACTTATCATAAGACACGTTTGACTTTGGAGTGTGATATAGGTTACATATCACATTCTTTTCTAGCTTTTACTACTAATTTGTTGAAATGGCACTTATGACGAGATAGTTTTAACTTGGTAGAGTGATATCCGTTGCATATTTCATATGGTGTCTAGCTTTCATTGCTTCTAATTTGTTGAAATGCCTTCTCCTTAGTTTACACATCATAAGCTGTGAATATGCAATGGCACAAATGACGAGAGACCTCTAACATGGTAGTGTGATGTTGTTTGCATCTTGCATATGATTTATTTCTTGTACTGCTTTCACATTTGTTTAAACGCCATTTATGATGAGACACTGTTAACTTGGCAAAGCGATATTTGTAGCATCTTTCATATGGTGTCTACCTTCCATTGCATTGCTTCTAATTTGGTGAAATGTCTTCTTCTTAGTTTACACATCATAGTTCTGGTTATCTCTTCCGTCCTGTTTTTCATACATATTACATCCTCCTATCATGTGGCTGTCTAACATCAAAGTTCAGTTCGTCTGCATCACACATCAATTTGTTCTGAAGAACTAAATTGTTATTCGTTTTTCTTGTCGGCTTGACTTAACATGGCACAGAGAAAGAGGAAGAAACACAGAATGGCAGGGAATGAGAAGTGGATGAATCCTGCAGATTCTGCTAGTACCGATGGTGCAATAGAAGGTCAAAGTCCAGCGGAAAATTCTACAAACACGGCACCCATGCTACACGAGTTGCAAAAAAAGCCAAACAGAAACAAATAGCTGCCACCAAATAAGCAGTGACAGCCCTAGTTCTTGCAACACCTACCACAGTACTACCAGCTGCACGACTTACTCGTGCGTCAACTGAGCTAGCAGCATGTTCCCAAGCTCCCTTGCCACCTGACACTACTTCCCAAGCACTCTTGATACAAAACGAGTTGGCAATACCAAATGAACCTTGTGAGCTTCAACAGCAAGAAGGTAGTTGCTGGAGTCAAGTTACAGTTGCATGCTTCTTTATATGTAGTCTCACAGTTTGATGTACACTAACACTTCCTATGTTCGTTGTTGGACTAGCACCTAGGCGCAAGAGGAAACAAACATCAGGGATAATGCTCGATAGGTTAACTAAATGTAGAGGAGGAATAATGGAGATCCATTTTCAGGCAGGTTTAAAAAGGCCACGTGATGCTACAGAGTCAGCCAAGTTAGTATCAGAGGCAGCGGTTGCCGTTAGGTGTCATGTACATATCCTCCCAACATGGATTCAGTACAGGAATGACAGAGACGAAACCCAGTTCAACACCTTCCTCGGCCATTTATCTGCAAGTATGGTTATGTATGGAAACTAGTAATATCGTCTTGCTCTATCCCATACTTTCTAGGTTGCTGATAATGAGACTCCCATAATTTTGAACAGATGAGGTTCAAGTTGGATAGCCAAGATGATGCAACCAGACAAGCTTGCACCCATGTTTTCAAGTCTCCTCAGCGATAGTATCGGTATAACTTGAGGAAAACTCACTTTGAAGGCAAGGCTAACAGTGAACTTTCCCAAACATATCCAGTGGAAAATATATCGGATGAAGACTGAAGGGGCCTTGTTAAACACTGGTCTGATCCGAAGTATCAGGTACATTATATATATGTGATCAAATCACATGTTGAAGTCCTATTTACGCATGTGCCACACAAATCTATCTTCTTGTAGGTGAACTGTTCAAAGAACAAGGCCAACCGTACAAAAGTGAAATTCCAACAGACGACATGATCTCGTAGCTATATTGCACACAGCGAGGCTCTTGTAATTAGCTATTGTTTCACTCTTTTTGCTGTACCATATTATCAGATCTATATTGACTTGTTCGAAATGCAGAGGAAAGCCCGCAAGGACCAAAAAGTACCTGAACCAAATGCCGTGGAAATCTTCAAGGACTGTCACACCAGCAAGAAGAAGGGCATGACTACACCAGTCAAAGCCGCTATTGTAAGTCCTTAATTCTCATGCCTTTTAACTACTACTTACTCTGACTTGTGCCTTGAACTCCATGGTTTGCAGCCAATGTCTATTACTCTTCTCAATTTTATACACAATTGTATTAGCGTATCCTTGCACCTTACAAGGTTTAAAAGAGAGGAGTGATGTTCCTTTGATCTTGACCTGTAATCTAGTTCCGTGCTGGACTTGCCCACACAACTTTACAATTGCCTGTTTGTCTATTCTCAGTTGTTTTGTGATATGAATGATGTCATACTATGCTTACCGTATTATAAAGTTCGTCTCTTTATCCTTAGCCCTCAATACAATATGAAGAAATAGACAATACATTAGCGATGGTACATGGTCATATGTTTGGAACCTAGTTTTATTATGTACTTTGCAATGAAATACAACTAATATTTTACATGGGTTCACCAGAATAAGTTCTGTATATAGACCAAAGCTATTTTGTTTGGTTTTGCTGCCTCCTTAATATCTTGTGTTCTAGTACTACTAATGTAAAACCTCAACTTTTCAGCGAGCTATGGAAAAAATGGTGGAACCGCCACCTTCTGAAGGTGGCGAGGCAACTATAACCGCAATGTCAGCTCTTGCTGCAGTGGGTCAGTACCTATCCACTAATAGTGCCAAAAGCACGTTCCTGCGTAATACTGGGTTGGTTGTTAAGGCAATATCGTCCAAACTGCCTCATGATCAAGATATGCAAGCTCAAAGCAATGTTGTATCTGCGCTCCAGACACAAGTCCATTCCCTAACAGAGACCCTTTGTGAAACAAGGAGAAACATTGCTCAATGTCGTCAAGATATGCATGGTTTTGAAACCAGACTATCAGACATTTGCTATGTTGTTCAGGAGCCTAGGGGAAATTAAGGCGAGGGTTATGGTGCTCCATCGGACAATACATCATGAAAACATAACAGTTAGGTCAAATGAACTGAGCTTCTAAACTTCTGGTGGTGCATTTATCTGCTAGACTGTTAAATTTTATGCCAACCTCCCTTTTGTTGTATAGTTGTAATTTGTTTTGGTGCGATACAAAATTTATTCTTAACATGCAACCACCGGCTGAAGAAAACAGCAAGCCATTTTTGTATAGTGTAGGGTGTTCCCTATATTTGCACTGGTGGCGATCTTTGATGCCGAGTGGATGTAATCTGTGCAATCGCCTTAATAGCCTAGCGTTAGTTTCGACCTTATTTATTTCCTAGTCTTCTTTTTCCCTGGTTTGCTAGTGGCCGCAACTACCATGGGCCATATACGGGTCGTAGGATCCATGGGTCTCCTACGGGCTGTCAATAAATGGGCCTGTAATCGATGGGCCTCAGGCCGTCGGATAAATGGGTCTACATGGGCCGTAATCGGGCGTAATTGGTATCGGCCCAGCACGGTAAGAGGCCGTAGGACAGCAAAGGCTTAGTTCTGTCATAGGCATAACGGGTCGTTAATGGGCCAGAATATAGGACGGGCTGGAAACGGCGCAACGGGTTAACAGGCCTGAAACGGGACGACTCTTGCCATGGGCCGAATTTGGCCCATTAGGGTAACAGGCCAGTGACGGGCTGACTCTTACCATGGGATGAATTTGGCCCATTAGGGGAACAGGCTAGTAACGGGCCGACTCTTTCCATGGGTCGAATTTCGCCCATTAGGGGAACATGCCAGTAACGGGTTGGAAGTAATCGAGGGCCCAAAAGGATCCCAAGAACGTATGGGCCGTCAATAGGCCAAAAGCTAACATGGGCTGGAAACGTCCCATGTAAATCACGGGCCATTAACGGGTATAAAGAAAATTACTGTTCATTATGGGCTAGAGTCACCGTGGGCTTGTAAAGAGCCGAAAGATACGAAGGCCTCATATGGGCCGAAAGACGTCGTGGGCCATACATGGGCCGAAAGTGAAATGGGCTGGTGTTATATTCGACGGCCCACATGATGTTGTTGGGCCGATTTCCTTTAAGGCCTAACGGGCCGTGAGTTAACGGGCCGTAAAATGGGCTATTTGCAAAGAGACCGTTAACAGGCTTTTCATGGGCCAGCCCATTAACTTTTGACCAAGTCAAACGGGCCGGCTTTGTAAGCTAGATGGGCCAGTGGTGGTCCATGGCACGTGTCGACATATCATAGGCGCCTATCTGACCCACTGACGAGCTGACACTTGTTTCATCCGGCCAATAAGAATTTTACATGTGGAAATTTCCCATTGGTCGGGGCTGTTAATGGGTTATCGGATCCAAAACCCAACCCGATAGCTTAACGGCGTTCCGTTACAATGGATGCCACGTGTCGGTCACCCTTGACGAAAGCACTTCTATGACGCGCGATTTATCATCATGGAAGTGGACACTTCCGTGATGATAATTTTGGTAATGTCATGGAACACTTCTACGACAGCACAGGTATGACTATCTTGATTCTATCATAAATTTGTCATGGATGTACATGCATGACAAAAAAGCGACCTACTGTGACAAACACGTATCATCACGGGAGTGTATTTTTTTGTAGTGAGATTAGTTTAGGAGGATCCCAGGTAGGAGGCCTGCGCCTCTTTCGCTCTGCATCCCAGTTTGAGCTAGCCATCTTATGGCAACTTGTTTAAGCTATGTTTGTACTCAGATATTGTTGCTTCCGCTGACTCGTCTATGATCGAGCACTTGTATTCGAGCCCTCGAGGCCCCTCGCTTGTATTATGATGCTTGTATGACTTATTTTATTTTTTAGAGTTGTGTTGTGATATCTTCCCGTGAGTCCCTGATCTTGATCGTACACGTTTGCGTGTATGATTAGTGTATGATTGAATCGGTAGTGTCACAGATTGGTATCAGAGTCGACTGCCTGTAGGAATCCCCCTTCCACACCCCTTGGTTAAAGTCGAGTCTAGACATTACAATACTAACATGGTTGTGTGCCTTACGGGCCCTGAAAGTGCAACTATCCCTGGGTGGTTTTGGTAATTCCTAACAACATATAGCTCATTGAGCTAATGCTATTTTAAGATAAATATTTCAGGAAAGCTCAATGATTGGCATGGCATGGATTAGAAAGTGGACCCCTCAAAATGCTAAGGACAAAATATTGGCTCAAGCTCAAAGCACAAGACTCTACATTTACTTTTAGTGATCGAAGATCACATTGAGTCCATAGGAAAAGCCAATACTATTAAAAGGGGTGAGGTGTTGCTTAATGAGTTACTTGCTCAAAATGCTTAGTGATATGATCCCAAAACCCTCAACTACTTTCTCATATCCACATATGTCCCAAACCAAAAGTCAAACTCGGCCCCACCGAACTCTTCTATCCGGCGCCACCGAGTTCACTTGACATAGCCACTGCCACAAACCCTAGTCACTTCGGTCTCACCGATAGGGATCTCGGTCTCACCGAGATGGGATTGCAAACTCTCTGTTTCCCTTCGTAACGTTTCGGTCCAACCGAGATGAGCGATCGGTCCCACTGAGATTGCAATGCAAACTCTCTGTTTCCCCTTCGTAACGTTTCGGTCTACCCAAGATGAGCGAATCGGTCCCATCGAGTCTGCCTGACCAACTCTCTGTTTGTCTATTACCAAAATCGGTCCCACCGAGTTTGTGCAATCGGTCTCACCGAGATTACGTTATGCCCTAACCCTAATGAAATCGGTCCCACCGAGTTGACATGTCAGTCCCACCGAAAATCCTAACATTCACATTTTGAACTAAATCGGCCTGACGGAGTTTTATCATTCAGTCCCACCGAGTTTGGTGATTTCTGTGTAACGGTTAGATTTTGTGTGGAGGCTATATATACCCCTCCACCCACTCTTCATTCGAGGAGAGAGCCATCAGAACATGCCTACACGTCCAACATACATTTTTTGAGAGAGAACCACCTACACTTGTGTTGAGGTCAAGATATTCCATTCCAAGCACATAAATCTTGATCTCTAGCCGTCCCCAAGTTGCTTTCCACTCAAATCATCTTTCTACCAAATCCAATTCTATGAGAGAGGGTTGAGTGTTGGGGAGACTATCATTTGAAGCACAAGATCAACGAGTTCATCATCAACACACCATCTATTACCTTTTGGAGAGTGGTGTCTCCTAGATTGGTTAGGTGTCACTTGGGAGCCTCCGTCAAGATTGTGGAGTTGAAGCAAGGAGTTTGTATGGGCAAGGAGATTGCCTACTTCATGAAGATCTACCCTAGTGAGGCAAGTCCTTCGTGGGCGATGGCCATGGTGGGATAGACAAGGTTGCTTCTTCGTGGACCCTTCATGGGTGGAGCCCTCAGTGGACTCGTGCAACCGTTACCCTTCGTGGGTTGAAGTCTCCATCAACGTGGATGTACGATAGCACCACCTATCGGAACCACGCCAAAAATCTCCGTGTCTACATTGCGTTTGCTCCCTCCAAACTCCTCCCTTTACCTTCATATGCACTTGTTTTAAATTCCGCTACTATACTCTTAGAACTGCATGTGTAGGTTGATTACTTTAATTGAGCTCCTCCTCCCTTCTTTTGCCGTGTTCTTTTGCCGGAGAGGAGTTCGCCAGAGAGGAGGAGGAGGTCACCTGAGAGGCGCTCGTCTACATCACCGGAGAGGAGGAGGAGCTCGCCGGAGAGGAGGAGGAGGAGGTCGCCGGAGAGGAGGAGGAGGAGGAGGTCGCCGGAGAGGAGTTCACCGGAGCATCGGAGAGGAGGAAGGAGAAACCATGAGGGGATGGGAGGAGATAAGGGACGAGGAGCTCACGGAAGAGGAGGGAGGAGGAGCTCACCGGAGAGGAGGGAGGAGAAACCGTGAGGGGATGGAGGGGAGGGGAGGAGAGGAGGGAGGAGGAGGTCGCCGGAGAGGAGGAGGAGGAGGTCGCCGGAGAGGAGGAGGTCGCCGAAGAGGAGGAGGGTAGTATGGTGGAGGAGAGGAGGGAAGATGGAGTGGAGGAGAGGAGGAGATGGAGTGGAGGAGAGGTGGAGTGGAGGAGAAAAATGAAGGAGGAGAGGACCACTCTACTTATGAATACTATGATGAACTTGCTATTAATCATGATAATCAAGATAAAACTAATGACGATAATTAGAAGGAGATTGGGCGTCTAACTAAAGAACTAAACACTCTTAAATTAGCTCATGAAACTACCTTGGAAGATCATCGAGAACTTTTAAAGACTCATGAGAAGCTACGCTTTGAAAAGCTCAACCTTGAGCAAGAGCATGAGTTCTTAAAAGCAATCAATGATGATCTTCACAAGAAAAGTTCTTCTTACATTACCAAGCGTTTACTCTTGTCTACTTACATGCCACAAGTTAAATCTAGCAACAAGAACAAGAAAGATTCTTCCTCTAGTAGTAACAACAATCATGCTAAATCCAATGTTGTTGCTTCTAGTAGTTCTCTTGATTCCACTAATGATTCTCTTAGCCAAGTTACACTTGAGCAAGAAAATAGCTTATTGAAGAGAATCATAGAGAAAGGTTTTTACAAGAGTCTTGCCGGAAGCAAGCAATTTGAGGAAATTGTACGCAGGCAAGGAAGACACCGGAAGAATCAAGGTGATGGTTTTGAACGACAGTTCAATGCCAATGGAGTTGAGTGGGAAGAAGAGCAATACCCCAAGACAAAGTTTGTTCCTCAACAAGAGAAGTATGATCTTACTTCTTTCCAAGGAACACAAGCTCAAGATGATCTGTAGCGACCAGACCTCAAAATAGTCTGATCTCTGTGCATCAGTGTCATCCCTGGATCAGTAATGCTGACACGCACTATACTTGACGATTTATAACAGAGTAGCAATCACACACTTATTACATCGAATGTCTCAAAAGAGAACTTATTACAATAAATATGGCTTAAGGCCATCTAATACGATAACAGCGGAAGTCTTGGAAGATAAAGTGAGTCCATCAACTCCAACGGCATCACTGAGTGAAAGAACACGACCTAAGGCTCCTTACTCGTCGTCTGAAAAGTCTGCAACATGATAGGCTGCAGCCCGAAACGGGTCAGCACATGTAATATGTTGGCGAGGCAACACAAAAGAGTAACGAACAGAATAATGCTATCACTACATGCATATATGGATGGTGGAGGCTATATGGTTAATATGTTTTGCGGAAAGCCAATTTACCCTACAGCAAAGGAATAAATTTTATTTAACTATCATGGTGGTTGTTAAACATTGAGAAGGTTCACCCAACTCAATCCCAATTAAGCATCATCATTAAACCCAATCAAATTATATTAAGAGTGATGAGATCCACATGATAATCCAAGAACTAGATACTCAAGATGTCCATAACCGGGGCCGGGACACGGCTAACCATGATTAGTTTATACACTCTGTAGAGGTTTGTGCACATTTCCCCACAAGACTTGATCTCCGCCATTGGATTTCTCGCACTACATAATGTTTGAGAAACGGATGACCGAGACACAGTCTTTCTGAAGAGGTCCCCTTAACCGATAGATAGGCCTGTACACCTACAATCCCCTACATCTGCTAGCCCATCATGGAAAGGTTTCCCACAACTTACTCAACTATGCCAGAGCCCATAATGGCATGTGGCTGCACACGGAAGTTTCTAGCATGAATAATCTTATGATCCCTTTGAGCCTGGGAGGCAGTCCATAGGAGAATCACACGGTACCCCGGGATTTCCAAAAAAATATACATGCAACACTGGGTTCCCGAGGTGCCTCAATCCACCCAGATGTGTATTAAAGTTGCCACCTTAAGTTAACCATTAATTAACAATACTCACATCTGTCATGAATACACTCAAACCCAAACCATGTCTACGAGCATAGCATAGCGACATAATAAACGTAGAAGTAACTCCCAAGGGTCTGATAATAAAACAGGTAATAGGTTCTACCTCATATTCCCAAACCCACAATTTAATCAGATCATAACCATGCAATTGTTTGAGGATTGATCTAATGCAATAAAACCGGGTAGTAAAGGGGTATGATCAAAGTGTTACTTGCCTTGCTGATGATCCGTGAAACCTAGAGACTCGTAGTAGCACGCTTCGCACTCTGGGTACTCTATCGCAAACAAACAAGCATACTATAAGCAATAAAGCAAAGATGCACATGTAAAATGCAAATAAGAAGATCTAACCAGAAAGTTCAACTTAAGAACTCCGGTTTGCAAAAAGAATCAAATCAAACAAAATAACGAAACCCAAACTGCGAAAGAAACAAGCTTCAATTACTAATCTGGACTAAAGTCAAATTTTACAGTAGCAAAAACTTGTTTAAGTTTATTAAACAGAAAGAGGGCTTCGAGACGAAACTCTAGGCGCTTGAATCGCCTCATTCCGATAAACGAGCGAAAAGTTAAACTAAAACGAAAATCAGATCAGAAATCGCGATTGAAAATAATCGCAAAAAATTCTGAGAAAAAGAAAACTGATGAACAGACTAACGAACGAGCGTTCGCTATCTGCGGCTAACGGGCGAAAACCATTCGTTAAAATGAACGTAAGGACGAACGTCTGCTATATAACTAAACCGGAAAAAAACCGATCTAATAAAAAATGCATCTAGGTTTTTACCGAAAAACCGAACTGGTCAAAGGAAACCGGCAGCGGAGGCAGCGAACTCCGGCTCCGGCGGCAAGGCGGCGGCGCGGCTCTGGCGGGTCGGCGGCGGAGCGGCGCGGCATCGGCGGTGGCGGCGCGCGGCGCGGGCGGCGGCGGCGGCGGGCTGGCGCGACTAGGGTTTCAGCGGGGTGAGCTGGTGAGCTGCGGGGCTGCGGCCTCGGCGGCTTAAAAAGCCCCCCCGGGCGGAGTCCCGGGCGGGTATGGCCTAAAGTCAGTTTCCTATTCTTCTTATTTTAAATATTCCGCGCAGAAAAACGAATAAAAGAAATACTAAATGGACTCCAAAAATCCTGAACTAAATTTTCCCCATCCTCTAAAAATCTACTGGACAAGGTGAACATTTATTTGGCCCTCTAATGCAATTTTCAAAAATGCATATTTTTCCTAATTCAAATAAAATAGCGATAAAAATCCAAATAAAACTCTTATTTGATTTTAACGTTAAATATCCAATATTTCTTTATTTTGAGGAAGTCATTTTATCCTCTCTCTTTTATTTTTATAAAAGAAATATTCAAGAGAAAATAATTAAAATTAAACGATCCTCTTTTCAAAATTTGAGAAAACTCATATATGAAAATAACGAAATTCCCAACTCTCTCTGTGGGTCCTTGAGTTGCGTAGAATCTCTAGGATCAAACCAAAATGCAATAAAATATGATATGCAATGATGACCTAATGTATAACATTCCAAATTGAAAATTTGGGATGTTACAAACCTACCCCCCTTAAGATGAATCTCGCCCTCGAGATTCGGGTTGGCAAGAAAATAGGTGAGGGTGATCTTTCCGTAGGTCGTCCTCTCGTTCCCAGGTGGCTTCATCTTCAGTATGGTGGCTCCACTTAACTTTACAGAACTTGATAACTTTGCTGCGTGTAACTCGGCTGGCAAACTCGAGAATCTTGACTGGCTTCTCCTTGTAGGTCAAGTCGCTATCCAACTGTATCGCTTCCAGTGGCACTGTATTTCTCAGAGGGATATCAGCCATCTTTGCATGGCACTTCTTCAACTGAGAAGCGTGGAACACATTGTGAACTCCTGGCAATCCTTCAGGTAATTCCAACTTGTAAGCAACTTCTCCCATACGTTCCAAAACTTTGTATGGTCCCACAAAACATGGTGCTAACTTTCCCTTAACTCCAAAGCGCTTCACTCCTCGAAGAGGTGATACACGAAGATACACTCTGTCTCCGACTTCGTAATCTGTCTCCTTGCGTTTAGAATCCACATAGCTCTTTTGCCTGGACTGGGCTACCTTGAGTCTATCGCGAATCATCTTAACCTTCTCTTCAGACTCTTTAATCAAATCTGGTCCAAACAACTGTCATTCTCCAACTTCATCCCACAACAATGGTGTCCTGCACCTCCTTCTGTACAATGCTTCGAAAGGGGCCATCTTCAAGCTGGCTTGATACTTGTTGTTGTAAGAGAACTCTGCGTAAGGCAAATTGTCGTCCCAACTAGATCCATAGTATAGCGCACAAGCTCTCAACATATCCTCCAAAATCTGATTGACTCTCTCAGTCTGTCCATCTGTCTACGGGTGAAAAGCTGTACTGAACTCTAGCCTGGTTCCCAAAGTTTCATACAACTGATTCCAAAACTTTAAGGTAAACTGGGTTCCTCTATCTGATACAGTATTCTTTGGAACTCCATGCAAACATACGATCCTGGTCATGTATATCTTTGCTAACTTAGCACTGGTGTAAGTGGTCTTCACTGGGATGAAATGAGCTACTTTCGTCAAATGATCGACTACAACCCATATCGAGTCATAGCCTGAACGAGTCCTGGGCAATCCCGTGATAAAATCCATACCTAGCTTGTCCCACTTCCTTTCGGGTATCGATGAAATGAGCTGGCTTCTGATGCTCTGCCTTCACTCTCTGACATACATCACAAACTGCTACATACTCCACAATATCCTTCTTCATTCCGGTCCACCAGAAACTATCCTTCAAATCCAGTTACATTTTATTATTTCCTGGGTGAATCGAATATGGCGAATCATGGGCCTCCTACAAAATCAGCTTCTTGATCTCCTGATCATTTGGCACATATACGCGGTCCTCGAACCATAAGGTATCGTGCTCATCCTCACGAAATCCTTTAGCCTTTCCTTTGCTCATCCTTTCCTTTATCTCGGCCATCTCCTTGTCCGTCTTCTGAGCTTCTCTGATCTTATCCATCAAAGTAGACTGAATCTCCAATGCTGCTACATAACCTCTCAGAACTATCTCCAAACATAGCTCGCGAAGATTCTCTGCTAACTCCTTGGGTAACTCTCCGGTCATGAGTGTATTGACATGACTCTTGCGGCTCAATGCATAGGCTACTACGTTAGCCTTCCCAGGATGATAGTGCAACTTCATGTCATAATCCTTAATGAGTTCCAACTATCTCCTCTGCCTGAGATTCAACTCCTTCTGCGTGAAGATATACTTCAAACTCTTGTGATCCGTGTATACCTCACAATGGTTTCTGATGAGAAAATGTCTCTAAGTCTTCAACGCATGCACTACGGCTGCTAACTCCAAATCATGCGTAGCATAATTTAACTCATGGGGTTTAACCTGTCGCGAGGCATATGAAAACAACTCTTCCTTCCTGCATAAGCACTGCTCCAAGTCCTCGACGAGAAGCATCACAATACACTTTGTAATCCTTGCGTTGATCTGTCAGGATCAACACTGGTGATGTAACCAAGCGTTTCTTCAACTCCTGTAAACTGGCCTCACATTCCTCAGTCCATTTGAACTTGGTGTCGTTTTCTAACAATTCCGTCATAGGCTTTGCAATCTTAGAGAAATTCTCAATGAACCTCCGGTAGTATCCTGCGAGTCCAAGAAAACTCTGGATCTCTCCAATGACGTGGGTGCCTCCCAATTTGTCACAATGATGACTTTGGAGGGGTCTACCTCTATTCCTTCTCCGGATAAAACATGTCCAAGGAATCCAACTTCCTTCAACCAAAACTCACACTTGCTGAACTTGGTGTATAGCTGATGTTCTCTAAGCTTCCCAAGTACTAATCACAAATGCTCTTTATGCTCCTCTTCATTCTTCGAGTAGACCAGAATATCATCAATGAACACCACTACAAACTTATCCAAAAACTCCATAAACACCTTATTCATCATGTTCATAAAATATGCAGGTGCGTTAGTCAGGCCAAATGACATAACGGTATACTCATATAGCCCGTACCTCGTGGTAAAAGTTGTCTTAGGTATGTCCTGCCCTCGAATCTTCAGCTGATTGTACCCTAATTGCAGATCGATCTTGGAAAACACCTTAGCTCCTTGCAGCTGATCAAACAAATCATTGATCATTGGTAGTGGGTACTTGTTCTTGATCGTCACCGTATTCAATCCTCGATAATCAACAACCATCCTCAACGATCCATCCTTCTTCTCCACTAGAAGTACTGGTGATCCCCAAGGTGACGAGCTTGGGCGAATATATCCTTTATCCAGTAAATCCTTAATCTGCTTCTTAATTTCCTCTAAATCCTGTGCAGGCATCATGTACGGTCTCTTAGATATTGGCCCTATGCTTGGCAAAAGCTCAATCAAAAACTCGATGTCTCTATCCGGTGGCATGCCTGGCAACTCTTCTGGAAATACATCCGGGAAATCCCTCACCACTGGTACTTCCTCCTGTACAACTCCTGATAACGAATTTACTTGAGTCCTAATCGGCACATGCCGGGATACATACTTGATCCTTCTTCCTTCTGGGGTGGTGAGCAAGATCGACTTACTGGCGCAATCGTTGTTTCCTCCATACATCGATAGCCAATCCATACCTAGAATCACATCCAAACCTTGCGACTCCAAAATTATCAGATATGAGGGGAAAACATGCCTACCTATGGTCAATGGCATCTGAAAACATCCTTGCCTTGCCATATACGCTGCTCCTGGCGAGCTCACTAACATAGGTGTACTAAGAACTTTGGTGGGCAGCTTATACTTATCCACAAATCCCCTTGATATGTATGAATGCAATGCACCAGTGTCAAAAAGAACGACTGCAGTAAATGACTTAACCAAAAACGTACCTATTACTGCATCTGGCTGGGCTTCAATCTCCTCCACGTTAACGTGGTTCACTTGTCCCCTGTTGAAAGGGTTGGGTTTCTTCCCAGAACTTCCATCGCCGTTTCCATTATTAGCTTCAGGACATTCATTGGCGTAATGTCTGGTCTTCTGGCACTTGTAGCAAGTAACGCGGCTTAGATCTTTCTTGGCGGGGGTTGCTGGGTTGGAACGGTTCTGTCTGTTGCTTCCTCCGTTACCATTTCCATTCTTGGAGCCACTATGGTTGTGCGAACTTCCTCCAGTGTGATTGTGACCTCCATGGTGATGCTATAGGGGTCCTCCCGAGTTCGGGGTGAAATGGGGTCTCTACTGAGCTCCGGAATTATACTTCCCTTGTCCATACTTCCTCTTGCGGTTGTCAATGTGCTGATGTTTCCCTTCAAGCATGAGAGGTCTATCTACCAACTGTTGGTAGTTATTAAAGGTTGCTACCATCAACTGCATGCTTAGCTCATCATTTAGTCCTTCCAAAAACTTCTCCTGCTTAGCTGCATCCGTAGCAACGTCATCCGGGGCATAACATGCTAGCTTGCTAAAATCATCAACATACTGGACAACTGTGCGTCCTCCTTGGCGTAAGTTGCGGAACTCACACTTCTTCATGGCCATAGCTCCTGTTGATACATGGGCAGTGCGAAAATCCTGCTGGAACTTGTCCCATGTAACATTGGCTATAGGATAGGTGACAGTGTAATTCTCCCACCATGAGGCTGCTGGTCCATCCAATTAGTGCGTGGAAAAATGCACCTTCTCGGCATCTGTGCATCCTGCAGTGGTTAACTCCCTTCCAATCCTATGGAGCCAATCATCTGCCACCATTGGCTCGGTGCTACTAGAAAACACCGGCGGCTGCAACCTCAGAAAACGGGCTAAGTTGTCAACTGGGGGTAGTGGTGGGTTGTTGTTGTTGTTGCCTTGGTTCTGAACTGACAACTGCATCAAGGTATTCTGTTGCTGGATCAACTGAGTGAGCTCCGGTGGAAAGGTAAATCCGGGGTCACGTCTCGGAGGCATCTAAGGGTTTAGAGGGAAGAGAATAGAATAGAATGAGGTCTAGTGAGAAAACACTACCCATATGCACATGAGACAAACACAATCATATCACTCAATCAATCAAGCAAGGGCATACAATCGGTCTAGAACTATCGTTACAAAAGTGCTCAAACTATACTATATACATGGTGGAATACTACTATTGATTTGGTGTTCGACTAGAAAAATTGATCGGTGGCAGACTCAATAATATCCGCTCCAGCTTCATCAACATAGTCATCATCACTATCGTCAGGGTCCGAGTCGGTGGCATCGATGATGATGTAGTTCTCCGGGCAAGTAGAATCGTCGGCTTCTCCTCCTAGCGCGGGGTCTCCCATGAATACTCCTAGCTTCCTTGTCGGGTCATCATTCATCTCCACTAATATCATCATTTCCTCCTCGTATCCATCGCATGTAGACTTGAGTTCTTCCTCCAGCTCCATGATCCTAGTCATCGCCTTCTTCAGATCTATCATGCTTGCGCACATCTGGTTCTCCTGGTGACGAATGTGCTGGTTTAACTCCTGGATGAAAGCTGCAATGGATCTATCCTTCCTGGTGCTAATCACCTCCCATTGCTCATCTCGGCGCCCACAAATCTGGTAGATAGAATCCTTGAGATCCTTGTGGTAAACTTCTCCAATGTGTCCCATGGTGATGTGGGCTGCCATACTCTTTCCTAGACTCCAGGTTGGTGCATCAAAGGAAAACTCTATGGGCTCAGTGACTAGCGTGAATGTCCTTCCTGGACCTTGAACTTGAATCATCCAGCGCTCCTCTTCCGGTAAAGTGGCGTTGTAAGTCCCGGTGAAGCTTGGTATTCCAATGTTCAGGTACCTAGTGACTTCCTTCAAGTGGCGTCCAAAAGGTGTGTCTTCATCTGGTTGTGCAAACTTGTTGCGTCCGCCATCCTAAAGAGTAGAAAATGGAGAGGAGTCAGAAATGAGAAGCGAGTAGTGATCTATGGCTTTAGCTTAGTGGTCGTGTCCTACAGTCAGCGTGTGCTCTGATACCATCTTGTAGCGACCAGACCTCAAACAGTCCGATCTCTGTGCGTCAGTGTCATCCCTGGATCGGTAATGCTGACACACACCATACTTGATGATTTATAACAGAGTAGCAATCACACACTTATTACATCGAATGTATCAAAAGAGAACTTATTACAATAAATATGGCTTAAGGCCATCTAATACAATAACAGCGCAAGGCTTGGAAGATAAAGTGAGTCCATCAACTCCAACAGCATCACTGAGTGAAAGACCACGACCTAAGGCTCCTTACTCATCGTGTGAAAAGTCTGCAACATGATACGTTGCAGCCCGAAACGGGTCAGCACATGGAATATGCTGGCAAGGAAACACAAAAGGGTAATGAACAGAATAATGCTATCACTACATGCATATATGGCTGGTGGAGGCTGAATGGTTAATATGTTTTGTGGGAAGCCAATTTTCCCCTACAACAAAGGAATAAATTTTATTTAACTATCATGGTGGTTGTTAAACATTGAGAAGGTTCACCCAACTCAATCCCAATTAAGCATCATCATTTAACCCAATCAAATTATATAAAGAGTGATGAGATCCACATGATAATCCAAGAACTAGATACTCAAGATGTCCATAACCGGGGACACGGCTAACCACGACTAGTTTATACACTCTGCAGAGGTTTGTGCACTTTTCCCCACAAGATTTGATCTCCTCCGTTGGATTTCTCGCACTACATAATGTTTGAGAAATGGATGACCGAGACACAGTCTTTCCGAAGAGGTCCCCTTAACCGATAGATAGGCCTTTACACCTACAATCCCCTACATCTGCTAGCCCATCATGGAAAGGTTTCCCACAACTTACTCAACTATGCCAGAGCCCATAATGGCATGTGGCTGCACACAGAAGTTTCTAGCATGAATAATCTTATGATCCCTTGGAGCCTGCGTGGCAGTCCATAGGAGAATCACACGGTACCCCGGGATTTCCAAAAAAATACAGGCAACACTGGGTTCCCCAGGTGCCTCAATTCACCCAGATGTGTATTAAAGTTGCCACCTGAAGTTAACCATTAATTAACAATACTCACATCTGTCATGAATACACTCAAACCCAAACCACGTCTACGAGCATAACATAGCAATATAAGCAACGTAGAAGTAACTCCCAAGGGTTTGATAATAAAATAGGTAATAGGTTCTACCTCATCTACTTCCCAAACCCACAATTTAATCAGATCCTAACCATGCAATTGTTTGAGGATTGATCTAATGCAATAAAACTGGGTAGTAAAGGGGTATGATCAAACTGTTACTTGCCTTGCTGATGATCCGTGAAACCTAGAGACTCGTAGTAGCACGCTTCGCACTCCGGGTACTCTATCGCAAACAAACAAGCATACAATAAGCAATCAAGCAAAGATGCACGGGAAAAACTCAAATAAGAAGATCTAACCAGAAAATTCAACTTAAGAACTCTGGTTTGCAAAAAGAATCAAATCAAATGAAACAACGAAACTCAAACTGCGAAAGAAACAAGCTTCGATTACTAATCTGGACTAAAGTCAAATTTTACAGTAGCAAACACTTGTTTAAGTTGATTAAACAAAAAGAGGGCTTCGAGACGAAACTCTAGGCGCTTGAATCGCCTGATTCCGATAAACGAGCGAAAAGTTAAACTAAAACGAAAATCGAATCAGAAATCGCGATCGAAAATAATCGTGAAAAAATCCGAGAAAAAGAAAACTGACTAACAGGCTAACGAACGAACATTCGCTATCTGCAGCTAATAGGCGAAAACCGTTCGTTAAAATGAACGTACGGACGAACATCCGCTATATAATTAAACCGAATAAAATAAAATAAAACCGATCTAATAAAAACGCATCTAGGTTTTTACCGAAAAACCGAACCGGTCAAAGGAAACCGGCGGCGGCGGCGGCGAATTCCGGCCGCTCCGGCGAACTCCGGCGGCGGCGGCGAGGTGGCGGCGCGGCTTCGGCGGGTCGGCGGCGGGGTGGCGCGGTCGCAACGGGCGACGTCGGCGACGGCGGTGGGCTGGCGCGGGTAGGGTTTCGGCGGGGCGG
>NC_041384.1:553721155-553749673 GCF_002162155.2 Triticum dicoccoides
GGGTATGGCCCAAAGTCGGTTTCCTCTTTTTTTTTTAAATATTCCATGCAGAAAAACGAATAAAAGAAATACTAAACGGACTATAAAAATCCTGAAATAAATTTTCCCCGTCCTCTAAAAATATACCGGACAAGGTGAACATTTATTTGGGCCTATTATGCAACTTTGAAAAACGCATATTTTTCCTAATTCAAATAAAATAGCAATAAAAATCCGAATAAAACTCTTATTTGATTTTAACATTAAATCTCCAATATTTCTTTATTTTGAGGAAGTCATTTTACCCTCTCTCTTTTATTTTTATAAAAGAAATATTCAAGAGAAAATAATTAAAATCAAACGATCCTATTTTCAAAATTCGATAAAAACTCATATATGAAAATAACAAAATTCCCAACTCTCTCTGTGGGTCCTTGAGTTGCATAGAATCTCTAGGATCAAACCAAAATGCAATAAAAATATGATATGCAAAGATGACCTAATGTATAACATTCCAAATGGAAAATTTGGGATGTTACATGATCTTCCACCAGAAGACCACAAGCTAAAAGGCAAGGACAAGCTTCAAGAGGAGATTTATGCATTTGAAGAAGCACCTAAGGCCTTGGTCAAGTGGTTTCCCAAGACTACATCAAGTTCCACTTCATCATGTACGACTATAACTCCAAGGATTCCCATCAAGATGGTGTGGATCCCTAAGAAGAAGAACTAGAGAGTTCTTGAGGGTGACTCCGCCAACATACTTCACTCTTATCATCTTGGCAAGGACAAGTGCAAACAACTTCCATATGTTGCACTAGTTCAATGAGTCACAAACCCTCTTGTTGGTAAGACAAGGGACAAGGTAATCTAATGGATTCATGGACTTCATCTCATGTGAATATCACTCTATGTCTATGGATCCTTGTTTGTTCCTTGTGGGACTAACCCGTGTAGGTATTGAAAGTGCAAATCACTCCAAATGATTGCTTCGAATTATCTACATCAACATTGAGCATCTACATCTTTAACACCTACATGAAGTCATTATCCACAAAACCCAAGGTTAGTTCATCCCTCTTAGGGGGGATATCACATCTAGGGGGAGCTTTACTCTAATCAATTGAGCTAAAGCGACTCTAATGATGTGAACACAACAATGCTTTATGTAAAACTGGCAACCCCACTTGTGCTTAAACGATGAGTATGACCTATGGTCAAATGTTCTCATTTGACTCCTAAGTCAATATACTCATATATATATATATGACCTAGTCATCGCCAAATTACTTGATAGATGCTAGAGTGATTGTGCATGCTTTGTCACATATTTCATTTGTCATTTTATTGTGTGAGCATGTTGGATGCATATTTTACTCATTCTAGGACATCCATTTGTTGCTTTGATTGTTTGGCTTTTTCTCTTTTGCCAAATGGATGGACAAGAATGCCTAAGAACTCCCTCTAGCTATCTATGCTTTTCTCGTCTCAAATTGTATTCATGCTACATCACAAAGTTTGATCAAGTCATATTCGAACCACTCTATGTGAGGAGCACTTGGAGTCCCCGATTCTTCATAGACTTAAACTTCCAAAACCTCTTTGTGTATTACGGTATGACCGAGTCATCTATTTTGGTCACACCGAGATCACTAAGTTGATCTAGGTTTTCAATCTCGGTGCAACCAATTTGAACTTTTTGGTCACACCGAATCGCAGTAACCGCTTGTGATTCTGCATCTCGGTGCCACCGAGTTGTTCCACTCGGTCACACCGACAGGGTCAGGATATATAAACCCACGGGTGAGATTTTGGAAATTTCTTTGAAACTTCTCAGCCCGCGCGTATCCTGCTTTGTCGCCTCGGGTCTCCGGATCGTCTTCTCGTCGCCAACGACCTCCCACCGCTAGTTTCCATTGCCGTCAACAGAATTCTGCCCCTCCGTTGCCGCCGTAGCAAACTCCACCGAACTAGGGTACAAGTTCGATCCTTTGTGCTATTCTTTTAACTCTGATTCGTAGCACATTGCTCTGCCATGATCATCACTACGTATGCAAACACTCTATCCATTGAAAACATCCTTTAGGTTAGGTTTGATTTGAAGATTTAGGGTTAGGTCGGCCGAACTCATCTCGAACCGACCAAATTGTAGAAATCGGTCTCACCGATTTGGCTTAGGCCATTGCACTTGCACTTTCGGTCTAACCAAAAACTGCAAATCGGTGTGACCGAGTTCGATTCTTTGTGAAACCCTAGCATTCTCGGTGCCATCGAACTATGACTCGGTCTGACCGAGTTCACTAGTTTAGGTTCCAAAAGCTATTTCGGTATCACCGAGTTTACAAATCGGTAGCTCCGAAATGCTTTCTGTGGAGAACTAAAACTAAGTTTTTAAGTCATCTGTTTTGCAAAAACTCTGCACTTTTGTGATGCTCATCCACTCTACCTTATCTATATCTATTCACAGGGTCTGCCATCAGTAAGTTTGTAGAGATGTTTGATCAAAGTGACGGTCAGAACAGGTTTGAAGAACAAGTGCAATTGAGTGAGGGCACTAGTCCCTCAAGCAGTTCTAATGATGGCAGCAGGAGCACACCAAGTAACTTGCCCAAAGCAGCCACCAGGTCAAGGAAGAAGAAAACCTTAGATTCTGAAGACGAGGACTATGTGGCTGTTGAGGAGGAAGTCAGCTCCAAGAAGAAGGTGCTGAAGAAGGAATATGGCACAACTCCAACAACTAAGACTGGCTTGCACAAGAAGGCCCCTGCCAATAGGGTGCCAACCTTAAAGGTTAGAGCCTCAACTGCTGAAACCTCCAAGCTAGAGAGGCTATTGGAGAAGGAAAGAAGAGGAAGGAAAGGGTCAAGAAGACCACTGCTAGAGTGCTTGGCAGATCCTCCATTATGAGAGATCCAGAAGATGAGGAAGAGGATGCTGCACCAGCTCCCTAAGCTCAGAAGCTTATGGGAGATGCAATTAAGTCAGGGGTTGGTCCATCTAAGCCCAAATCTGCTCCCAAGGCTGCTTCTCAGAAGCCTTCTAAACCCAAGAGGAGCACCAGGAGTATACCTGCCGAGGAAAAGAACAAGGCCCCAGTGCCTCAAGCTGAAGAAGAGGAAGATGATTCACTTGTTTTGAGGAAGTTGAAGCCCACAATTCCTGACCATAATGATGCTCATCCAGTAGCTGAAGACATGCGTATCAGAAAGGATGTTGGACTGAGATTGTGGAGACAGTCTGATCCTTATGATGTAAGGAGAAGGACAGTAGTTGACTACAGGTTCCACACAAAAGAACAACAAGACCTCTATGAGACTATTTTGCTTGACAAGAAGCCCATTATATGTGACATGAAATGGGTGGATTGGGAATACATCAAGGAGAATGAAGATCACTTCCTAGGAGTATATGACAGCTTCAAAGCATGTGGAGTAGATGAGTTTGTTGGACAAAAGCTCACATAATGGAATGATGAGCTGATCATGCGGTTTTACTCCACCGCTCATTTCTATCCAGATGGGAGGATAGTTTGGATGTCTGAAGGTACTAGGTACCAATCCACTATTGAAGAATGGGCCAAGCTAATCAATGCCCCAGAGGAACATGAGGATGACTTGGATGTGTATGCCAAGAAAAAGAAGGATCACAACTCCATGGCTAACATGTACAAGGAGATCCTAGATAAAGCTTTGGAGACTCGCAAGCTTGGATCAGTACACTTCTTGTTGTATGGTCTACCTACTATCAACTGGATCTTAAGGCACACATTGCTACCCAAGTCAGGAGATTACAAGATGATCATAGGACACTCCATCAACATGCTTCAAATCTTTGATGTCCCTTAGAAGTTCTAGGTCATGAGTTTGATTGTAGAACCAATCAAGAGGACTGCTGCTGACCAAAAGAGAAGCTGTGGGTATGCTCCACACATTTAGGAGCTCATCAACTCCAAGATGGGCACATGAACTTATATGCGGGACAAGGAGCATCTACCCTTATATCCTGAATTTGACGACAACACTGTTGTGATGAATGAGGAGGAACCATCATCAGTTCAAGCACAGGAGAAGAGAGCCAAAGCAAAGGTTGAGAAAGCTGCCTAGATGCCAAGTGTTGAAGAGGCATCTCAAGTTTTCCTAAAGAGCAATCAAGATCAATTAGGCTATCTGATTCAAGCTACACTTAGGATTGAGAAGGGCTTGGCCACCCCACTCAAAATCAGGAGAGTCTAGAGAGGATTGTTGAGACAAAAATTTATGATCTTGATCTGAAGGTAACAGAGATTTAGACTATAGTTGAGCAGCTTCAGGAGAAAGCGGAAGAGACGAGAGGGAAGGCAACTTCTGATGGATTTCGGCGAGCCAAGGAGTCAGAGGTCTGCTGTAGTACTAGTGACAGATTCTAGAGCTACAACATCAGCACCAACAGCTATAGCTCTAGTGCCACCTCCAGCACACAGTCCACCAGCTCCAACTACATCGACAGATGCCTTCGTCCTTGGAGTTCTCTCTACACCACCTCCCGAAGACCAAGCCCGAGAGACGCATAGCACTATGCATATTTGAACTTTTTGGTAACTTGTTGCCAAAGGGGGAGAAATATGTGTAGATCATTGGCTTCAAGAGAGTGTTTTGCTTCTTTGCCTTTGGTTGAACTTTTTTATTATGTGAGATACTTTATGTCTTTGTGTGAGATACCTATTTGATCATGTGGTTGATCATTTGCTACCTTAATGCTTGGTTGGATGCTACTATCTTTTATATCTCATATATGATCATTCACTTGCTTGATGATGAGTGCATGCTTTTAATTTCTATCATTTTGAGCGCTCCACCAAGATGTATGTGACATGGAAGAGTAACCCATGATCCTAATAGATTGTGCATTTGCATTCAAAAGCAAATCTTAAATAATGCACAAATTTAGGGGGAGCTCTTGCTTATCACATACTTCTCAAAGCGACGATGTTTTTCAATCTTATGATCATTTGTCGAAGCTTTGATCTATATGTTTTCATCAATTACCAAAAAGGGGGAGATTGAAAGTGCAACTATCCCTGGGTGGTTTTGGTAATTCCTAACAACATATAGCTCATTGAGCTAATGCTATTTTAAGATAAATATTTCAGGAAAGCTCAATGATTGGCATGGCATGGATGAGAAAGTGGACCCCTCAAAATGCTAAGGACAAATGATTGGCTCAAGCTCAAAGCACAAGACTCTACATTTTACTTTTAGTGATGCAAGATAACATTGAGTCCATAGGAAAAGCCAATACTATTAAAAGGGGTGAGGTGTTTCTTAATGAGTTACTTGCTTAAAATGCTTAGTGATATGCTCCAAAAACCCTCAACAACTTTATCTTATCCACATATGTCCCAAACCAAAATTCCAACTCAGCCCCACCAAAATCATCTATCCGGCGCCACCGAGTTCACTTGACATAGCCACTGCCACAAACCCTAGTCACTTTGGTCTCACCGAGATGGGATTGCAACCTCTCTGTTTCCCTTCGTAACGTTTAGGTCCAACCGAGATGAACGATCGGTCCCATCGAGATTGCAATGCAAACTCTCCGTTTCCCCTTCGCAACGTTTCGGTCTAACCAAGATGAGCGAATCGGTCCCGCCGAGTCTGCCTGACCAACTCTCTGTTTGTCTATTACCAAAATCGGTCCCACCGAGTTTGTGTAATCGGTCTCACCGATATTATGTTATGCCCTAACCCCAATGAAATCGGTCCCACCGTGTTGACATGTTGGTCCCACCAAAAATCTCCGTGTCTACATTGCGTTTGCTCCCTCCAAACTCCTCCCTTTACCTTCATATGCAGTTGTTTTACATTCCGCTGCCATACTCTTAGAATTGCATGTGTAGGTTGATTACTTGAATTGTGCTAAGTTGCTAAAATCTGCCAAGACTTAAAATTGGAAAAAGGCTAGATTTTTATTTGGTCAAGTAGTCTAATCACCCCCCTCTAGACATACTTTCAATCCTACAGACCCACGCCGCCATTGGGTGGTAGTAGGATCTTTTATGCCTCGTCTATACTCTGGTACTCTGATCTCTCTTCTATTCGGGTTTAATGATTTTGCAAGAATCTAACATTAGGATCTCGTGATCACTTTCACTGGAGAGCACCTTATAACGAGGATCGTCTGCTGCACCAGAAGATTCTGAGGATACTCTATGATGTTCTCTCGAGACTTTGTGCCATCGCTTTTGCAATTCCCATCCATCGATAAACCTCTATGGATAACCACGTACACTTGCCAATCATACAATCATTCCCCATCGATCTTGTTATTATAAGTTACCTCAAACTTATCTCTATTGTTCTTAGAATACTTTGTGCCTACTGCCTTGCAGTTGTTTGCCACATGAATACCCCTACGAATAATTCCTTGCACTTACCGAGTATCATCTCATCCCCAGTTGTTCAGGTGTTTCAGAAAATTCTTTGATATATTCTTCGATCCTCCAAAAATCCTTAGCAGCTTATTGCTCTGCAAATACTTGTCTGTTTGCATTATGGATGCTTCCCATATGTCTGGCAATATTCATTAGTATCCTTTGACACCGTCATTTTGATCCTATTGATTCAACATGAGTGTGAATGCATGCAATCATCGGTTGATCCTTTTAAATTATCTTTCCGGCTCAGATGTAATTTTGAACATGAGCTGGTTATCGACCAATCAAATTGTCGCCGATTGTACCCCTAAGTCTATTCAACTTATCCATTCTTAATCAGACCGATGGGTTCTGATTCCTTGATTTGGAAATGATAATTCCTTTGCAGTTGAGCTTTGAATTAGTCAGTTGTTTCAATAATCTGATGCCTTTCATTCCTTCTTCCTCTGATAGAGTACCGATACTCACATTAGCTCCGTTGTAGACCAAAAGACCCCTTGTTGGATTAGTATCTGACAGTGTCCTTCATATTCAATAACCTTGTGAGCCTTTCCATGGGTATATAATGCCTTTGGTAATTTGTATCCTCTGCTTTGATAACCATACTCTACTTTCAAGCTTGTATTATTTACTCCGGAGTTTGTGGTATATGGTCCTAGATGCCCCGATGGGTTGAACCAATGCCTTCCCTAATCTGTGTGAACCCGAAAGATTTCACGGGTTATACTTATCTCGTATTGCACCAAGTAAAACTTTCAACAACTAATGTCATTTTCTAAATATGAGAGGTGAATGGGAGTTTATGCATTGAGGAAGTGGGAGTCGAGCTTGAACCTTTGTGTTCATGCCCATGGACACGATGTAGATCCTATCATGGGAGCTTCTTGAAATAATAACTATTTCTTTGATATAATATCCTTTTTTGTATCGGTGAATTGATCCTTTGCAATCGTGGTTCCGACCATATGTTCTTCTTTGATCCCATTTCTCGGGCAAGTTTAAGCACTTGTCTTCTGTGGATCAATACACTTGTCCAACCTTTACTTTGATCTTTTGTCGAGTATTACACCCTAGTATCTCGAGATTATCACGGAACTGCATAACTTCTTATGAGTTCTCCATCAAGTACTACATTCTCACTAATTCCAATTTTTCTTTCACGGGCTCTGAGTCATTAAACACTAAAGGACACCGATAACTGAATCGATTCCGCATCGCGATTAGGCAACTATTAGTAATCTTCTTTACTTAGGAGTTTGTACTCGATCACGTCATTTCTAGCCTGGTCGGCTATATTAGTATTGTGCTGATTTTAACTATGCTACCTGGTCCTTATTCCCGAAACACTACTTTCGGCGATGAGCTAAGCTTACGTCGATCTTCCTTGTCTTATCGTTTCACCTCGAACAGCAAGCTTGATTCCGAGTTTGTGTCCTACCCGTGGTTCCAATAACCTTTCGCTTCATAATTTGTTTGACTTGATGTCATCGCCGATCGATTACATCTTCATGAAATTACTCGACAAATGTGTCACGATCATCATCAACATTCTGAGCTCTTCTAGGATATCAATTGAATTCATGATGAGAAATACCATCCTTGCCCTCGACGATTTGTGTTATCATCGACCACCTTATTGCCTTTCGTTGAACACAAACTTGTTCGTGATTGGTGTTATACCTTGAGTTCACTGCTATCCAACTTAGGTTATGTTCTACCTTGGTGTATTACCATCTTCTATGTGAAGAATGTTGTGAGAATTTCACCACGTCTTAAGAATTCTTGATATGGTGATACTTCCAGCCATATCCATTCATTCCTTGGTCCCCGTGTTGTTTCTAACCAGAAAACCGACAATTGAACTATGATGTGTGACTTCAAAACTTCTAGCAACCGTATTACTTTGAAGTTAATGGTCAATATTTCATTCTTAGACCATTGGTTATCGAATCACCATTCTAACATTGATCATGCTACCTAAGCCCATACTTTGGGCGCTCCTTTCAACCAATGTTTAATTGTGTATGTTTTCCTCAAGCATACATCATTATAACATTTGATATGACAAATGTTATCTCCTTGTTCACATAATGGTGGAAATCCATCTTTTGGAAATCTTGATGAATTGTCGCTGAGTTTATCAGCCACCTCCTCATTCTCTCCTTGGTTTAATGATGAACTTTTGTTTCGGAACTCGCTTCCATAGTTCATTTCTCGAGAATCTTACAATGCCATTTCGTCAATTTGAGTTGCACCCTTTTCCTTCTCAGGCATCCCGAGTCTCAGGTATCCTGACACCAATCAGATCTGAATCTCGGTCAGGTAAGATGGTTGGAACATATTACCAAGAGTTACAACACTGGTCTTTTATGATCCAGTAAGGTGATGTCATACCTAGCACACTTGGCTGGACGCCCTATTGTTATAGATTCCTTTTCAGCAAGGTTATCTATTCTTCCATGAGGAAATTGTAAGACTTATTCTACAATTTATTCCTGATGGATCCTTTGTGTTTCCAAAGGCTGGTCTTCACCCATGACCATGTCAATGCTATTTCGAAGCATGTCTATGGTACCCCGATTTTCAGCAAGAACATTTGAAGCCAATGCTAAATGTTCCTGCTCAATTATCCAAACACCATTGTATGGGTAATGTCATGAAATTTCTCTCCCCTACCTAAAGAGTTTTCTACATTATATCATGTCATGGATATCATGCTCCGCTTGTCCTTGGGATGGATATACCCTTGAAATATGTGTTTAAACACATCTTCATTTCCATTGTTCTGTTTAATCTGATAATCATATTTTCCTTTATATTGGTTGGTTTAACATTTCTTGTGATCTATATGATCTAGGCAGTAATATTCTCCTGCTGAAGTAAACACCTCGGTGTACAATTTTGTCAGCAAGACACTGTTACTATTGTTGATGACATTCCGGTAGCCACCGATGGACGAGAACTTTGCCTATTGGTCTGCCTCATTCAACGAGCAGGAAAATGGTTCTCTTCGTCCCTCGCCCTTGGTACCGACGTTGTTGCCGACATAATCGATAGGCTACCCTCTGACCTGCTTTGCTATCATGACCATGCAAGATGTCACCGCTCCTCGTACTTTTAACCCACATGGTGGGCCTATAACCCACAGTTCCACAGGATCAAAACCTAACCCTCTTGTACATCCTTGATTCTGAAGTATCCTTTGCACTTAACTTCGCATGTAATTCACGAGTCACCGTCCTATAGATGATATATTCTGGTATCAGACGCAATACATATTCTCGTTGCTCTGGACCCCTTTCACACTTTGTTTCAGTCAATGAATTATTGCCTACCTGCTTGGAACTTCCCGTGATGCCTCCTTACCTTGCTCTCAATATTTTCTTA
The DNA here is from genome assembly GCF_002162155.2 of Triticum dicoccoides. NCBI lineage: Eukaryota > Viridiplantae > Streptophyta > Magnoliopsida > Poales > Poaceae > Triticum > Triticum dicoccoides. The sequence goes on from NC_041384.1 coordinate 553,730,934, forward strand.
AGTTTCAATTCAAGAGTTACTTTCCGCCACCTTCCCCGATTTTATCGACCAGATAGTCAACCTTGCAGAGGTCCGTTCTTCAAGAATACCCACCCTTTATTCTTTCGTAAGTACGATGGAGTTCCCGAAGAAAGGATGCCAGCTTCATCATGATCACCTAAAGAAGAGAAATGAAGACATCAACGTAATGGATCGACCTCTTCGGGAAGAGCAACCAAGACCGAGAAGATTCGTTATAAATTCATAACAGACCTTCCACCTTACTCCCCCTCTTAAACATCGGGATGAGATTTCTTGTAGTGGAGGAGAATTCTGACGCCCAGATAATTAAGCTACAGTAAAACTCTACTAAATATGCCACCTCACCTCTGTTACTGATGCTAATCATGTGTTAGTCCAAAACGTTTCAAAATCAAATTTGAATTAATGGCAAACAACCAAAGTTTTCAAACATTAAAACAAAAATGTTCGGTTTGTGCCAAATATTGCACAGGTAATTATAGTGAAGAAAACACATTTTTAGAAAATGCTAAAATGCTCTAAAATAAATAAAACAAAAATAGGAAATATAAATAAAAACAAAAAGGCAAAACAGAAAATAAAATAAAAAAGAAAAAGGAACCCCCACTGGACCAACTGGCCCAGCCGGCCCACCTAACCCCTATACCCCCCGGTCCACTCCCGCAAACCCTAACCGCACCCACTCACCCCACGTCGCTATCCTCCTCCCCCCGATCTAGAACTAGATTGGGGCTTGACGACCCGATGCCGCCAGACCTCGTCGGCGCACTGTTCCGCCCGCCGACGCCGCACGGGGCCCGCATCGCTCGCCTCCTCGCCGGAGCTGGCCTGCCGACCCCGACCTCGCCGTGGCCTCCTCGTCCCTTCCCCGCGTCGCTACCTCGCGCCTCACCGACCCCCTGAACCCCTGCAACGCCCGTGATCCGCCGCCCTTCCCTCCTCCCCTTCCCCGTCGCGCCACCGCAGCCGCCCCACTGCTGCTCGCCCCTCTGCCGCTCACGCCGCCCTCTGCTCCGTCCGCGCGCCACCGCGCTCGCACCTCGCCTCGCCCGCGGCCTTCGCTGCCCTCTCCTCTACGCACGCTCGCTTCCGCCCCCTCGTGCCCGTGCTCGTGCTCCCATGCGTGCATGCTCGCGCTTGCTGCCGCCGTACTCCACCCGCTGCCGCTGCCTGCTGTTGCTCCGGCCGGTGAGCCTCGCTGTGGCCGGCTGCTACTTGTTGAGCACTGCGTTGGATTTCCTTGAAGAGGAAAGGATGATGCAGCAAAGTAGCGTAAGTATTTCCCTCAGTTTTTGAGAACCAAGGTATCAATCCAGTAGGAGGCTGCACGCAAGTCCCTCGTACCTGCACAAAACAAATAACTCCTCGCAACCAACGCGATAAGGGGTGGTCAATCCCTTCACGTTCACTTACGAGAGTGATATCTGATAGATAAGATAAGATAATATTTTTGGTATTTTTATGATAAAGATGCAAAGTAAAATAAAAGCAAAGTAAAAAGCAAAGGAAATAACTAAGTATTGGAAGATTAATATGATGAAGATAGACCCCGGGGCCATAGGTTTCACTAGTGGCTTCTCTCAAGAGCATAAGTATTTTCGGTGGGTGAACGAATTACTGTTGAGCAATTCACAGAATTGAGCATAGTTATGAGAATATCTAGGTATGATCATGTATATAGGCATCACGTCCGAGACAAGTAGACCGACTCCTGCCTGCATCTACTACTATTACTCCACTCATCGACCGCTATCCAGCATGCATCTAGAGTATTAAGTTCATGAAAACAGAGTAACGCCTTAAGCAAGATGACATGATGTACAGGGATAAATTCATGCAATATGATAAAAAAACTCATCTTGTTATCCTCGATGGCAACAATACAATATGTGCCTTGCTGCCCCTACTGTCACTGGGAAAGGACACCGCAAGATTGAACCCAAAGCTAAGCACTTCTCCTATTGCAAGAAAGATCAATCTAGTAGGCCAAACCAAACTGATAATTCGAAGAGACTTGGAAAGATAACCAATCATACATAAAAGAATTCAGAGAAGATTCAAATATTGTTCATAGATAATCTTGATCATAAACCCACAATTCATCGATCTCAACAAACACACCGCAAAAAGAAGATTACATCGAATAGATGTCCACAAGAGAGGGGGAGAACATTGTATTGAGATCCAAAAAGAGAGAAGAAGCCATCTAGCTAATAACTATGGACCCGAAGGTCTGAGGTAAACTATTCACACTTCATCGGAAAGGCTATGGTGTTGTTGTAGAAGCCCTCCGTGATGGATGCCCCCTCTGGCGAAGATCCGGAACATGCCCCAAGATGGGATCTCATGGATACAGAAGGTTGCGGTGGTGGAATTAGGTTTTTGGCTCCATATCTGATCGTTTGGGGGTACGTAGGTATATATAGGAGGAAGGAGTACGTCGGTGGAGCAATAGGGGGCCCACGAGGGTGGAGGGCACGGCTAGGGGGGGGGGGTAGGCGCGCCCCCTACCTTGTGGCCTCCTTGTTGGTTGCTTGACGTAGGGTCCAAGTCTCCTTGGTCTTGTTCGTTCCAAAAATCACGTTCCTGAAGGTTTCATTCCATTTGGATTCCGTTTGATATTCCTTTTCTTCAAAACCCTAAAATAGGCAAAAAAAACAGCAATTCTGGCCTGGGCCTCCGGTTAATAGGTTAGTCCCAAAAACAATATAAAAGTGGATAATAAAGCCCAATAATGTCCAAAACAGTAGATAATATAGCATGGAGCAATCAAAAATTGTAGATACGTTGGAGATGTATCACCGGCCTGAGCCAGTGCCCAGTCGGGCCAGCGCCCATGCGCCCGCCCGCTATGGCCAGGGCCACTGACCACTGGGCCAGTGCCCCCTGGCCCTATGACACGCGGGGTCCACCCTAGAACGTTTTTTAAAGGAATTAAAAAATAAATAGTTAATTAATTTATTTATTAACTTAATTAAGTCTGATAAATTAACCTAATTACCTACTATTACTTAGCTAAACAGTCAATGACATGTGGGCCCCGCTGACCCTGTTGACCAGTCTAATAATGTATAAGTGGATAATAAAGCCTAATAATGTCCAAAACAGTAGATAATATAGCATGGAGCAATCAAAAATTATAGATACGTTGGAGACGTATCAAGCATCCCCAAGCTTAATTCCTGCTCGTCCTCGAGTAGGTAAATGATAAAAAGGATAATTTTTGATGTGAAGTGCTACCTGGCACAATTTTAATGTAATTCTTCTTAATTGTGGTATGAATATTTAGATCCGAAAGATTCAAGATAAAAGTTTAATATTGACATAAAAATAATAATACTTCAAGCATACTAACAAAGCAATCATGTCTTCTCAAAATAACATGGCCAAAGAAAGTTATCCCTACAAAATCATATAGTCTGGCTATGCTCTAGCTTCACCGCACAATGTATTTAAATCATGCACAACCCCGATGACAAGTCAAGCAATTGTTTCATACTTTTGACATTCTCAAACTTTTTCAATCTTCACGCAATACATGAGCATGAGCCATGGATATAGCACTATATATGGAATAGAATGGTGGTTGTGGAGAAAACAAAACGGGAGAAGATAGTCTCACATCAACTAGACGTATCAACGGGCTATGGAGATGCCCATTAATAGATATCAATGTGAGTGAGTAGGGATTGCCATGCAACGGATGCACTAGAGCTATAAGTATATGAAAGATCAACAAAAGAAACTAAGTGGGTGTGCATCCAACTTGCTTGCTCATGAAGACCTAGGGCATTTTGAGGAAGCCCATCATTGGAATATACAAGCCAAGTTCTATAATGAAAAATTCCCACTAGTATATGAAAGTGACGAAATGAGAGACTCTCTATCATGAATATCATGGTGCTACTTTGAAGCACAAGTGTGGTAAAGGATAGTAACACTGTCCCTTCTCTCTTTTTCTCTTGTTATTTTTATTTTTATTTTATTTGGGCCATTTCTCTCCTTTTTTATGCCTCTTTTCTTTCCCCTTCTTTCGTCCGAAGTCTCACCCCGACTTGTGGGGGAATCATAGTCTCTATCATCCTTTCCTCACTGGGACAATGCTCTAATAATGATGATCATCACACTTTTATTTTCTTATAACTCAACAATTACAACTCGATACTTAGAAAAAAATATGACTCTATATGAATGCCTCCGGCGGTGTACCGGGATATGCAATGAATCAAGAGTGACATGTATGACAGAATTATGAATGGTGGCTTTGCCACAAATACGATGTCAACTACATGATCATGCTAGGCAATATGACAATGATGGAGTGTGTCATAATAAACGGAACGGTGGGAAGTTGCATGACAATATATCTCGGAATGGCTATGGAAATGCCATAATAGGTGGGTATGGTGGCTGCTTTAAGGAAGGTATATGGTGGATGTATGATAACGGCGAAAGGTGTGCGGTATTAGAGAGGCTAGCAATGGTGGAAGGAAGAGAAGTGCGTATAATCCATGGACTAAACATTAGTCATAAAGAACTCATATACTTATTGCAAAAATCTACAAGTTATCAAAGCAAAGTATTACGCGCATGCTCCTAGGGGGATAGATTGGTAGGAAAATACCATCGCTCGTCCCCGACCGCCACTCATAAGGAAGACAATCAAAAAATAAATCATGCTCCGACTTCATCACATAATGGTTCACCGTGCGTGCATGCTATGGGAATCACAAACTTTAACACAAGTATTTCTCAAATTCACAACTACTCAACTAGCACAACTTTAATATCACCTTCTTCATATCTCAAAACAATTATCAAGCATCAAACTTCTCATAGCATTCAACACACTCATAAGAAAGTTTTTACTATTCTTTAATACCAAGCATATTAGGATTATTTAAGAAAATTACCATGCTATTTAAGACTCTCAAAATAATCTAAGTGAAGCATGAGAGATCAATAGTTTCTATAAAACAATTCCACCATCGTGCTCTAAGAAATATAAGTGAAGTACTAGAGCAAAACTATATAACTCAAATGATATAAGTGAGGCACATAGAGTATTCTAAGAATTTCCAAATCATGTATGACTCTCTCAAAAGGTGTGTACAGCAAGGATGATTGTGGTAAACTAAAAAGCAAAGACTCAAATCATACAAGACGCTCCAAGCAAAACACATATCATGTGGTGAATAAAAATATAGTTCCAAGTAAAGTTACCGATAGAAGTAGACGAAAGAGGGGATGCCTTCCGGGGCATCCCCAAGCTTTGGCTTTTAGGTGTCCTTAGATTATATTTGGGGTGACATGGGCATCCCCAAGCTTAGGCTCTTGCAACTCCTTGTTCCATAATCCATCAAATCTTTACCCAAAACATGAAAACTTCACAACACAAAACTTAAAGAAGAAAATCTCGTGAGCTCCGTTAGCGAAAGAAAACAAAAGACCACTTCAAGGTACTGTAATGAATTAATTTTTTATTTATATTTGTGTTAAACCTACTGTATTCCAACTTCTCTATGGTTTATAAACTATTTTACTAGCCATAGATTCATCAAAATAAGCAAACAACACACGAAAAACAGAATCTGTCAAAAACAGAACAGTCTGTAGTAATCTGTAACTAGCGCAATATCTGGAACCCCAAAAATTCTAAAATAAGTTTCTGGACGTGAGTAATTTATCTATTAATCATCTGCAAAAATAATTAACTAAATATCGCTTTCCAAATAAAAATGGCAGCAGTTCTCGTGAGCGCTAAAGTTTCTGTTTTTTACAGCGAGATAACAAGACTTTCCCCAAGTCTTCCCAACGGTTCTACTTGGCACAAACACTAATTAAACACAAAAAAAACAACCAAAACAGAGGCTAGGTAAATTATTTATTACTAAACGAGCAAAAATCAAGGAATAAAAATAAAATTGGGTTGCCTCACAACAAGCGCTATCGTTCAACGCCCCTAGCTAGGCATAAAAAGCAAGGATAGATCTAGGTATTGCCATCTTTGGTCTTAGGAAAGAAAAGAGCAAACTTGCTATCTATAGAATTAATCCTTCTATTTTGATAAAGCACATGGCTATTAATTGTAGAGGAAAGATTAAGTATGTTACGGAAATTTGTATCTAGGCTAGCCTTTGTTTCTTTAATAGATTCGTTTTGGTAACAGAGCAAAAGAGATGTAGATTCAACTTTCTCATTCATGGGGTGCCCAAATATGGTTTTCATTTTGTCATAAGTGTCTACGACATCCCCTTCAAGAAAACCTTCTTCAAATATAGAATCTAATACATGCTTAAAAGAAGAAGGAAGGGCAATATAAAAGTTTTTTAAGTAAACTTCAATTTGTTATTGAGGCACATAGCTAGCCCTGATCCTTAATAGTCTATACCAAGCATCTTTCCAAGATTCATCAAGTAAATAACAAAAAATTCCGGAATCATCCTCATCAAAATTATTAAGATTCTCATCGATAACTCCGGTAGGTTTTTCCATAGTATCATTATTTATGAGCTTAGCGAGAATAGAAGGATTGTCCAAAGTACTAAAACTCGGGAGAGAACCCCCAATTCTTTTTGGTTCCGACATGGCGAGGGAAAAGCGAGCGAAAAGAGGCAAATAGAGAGAGAGAGAGAGAGGGCGAATAAAACGGTAAGGGTGAAGTGGGGGAGGGGAAAACGAGAGGCAAATGGCAAATAATGTGTAGCGCCCTCGATGCGGCCATATCTCCCACGTGTCGAAGCACGACTTAGAGGCATAACCGCATTGAAAGCAATGTCGCAAGTGACGTAATCTTCACAACAACCCATGTAATACAATAAGGGAATAAGAATAACATAGTTGGCTTACACTCGCCACGTCACACAATGCATAAATAACATTACATTCATCCAAATACACTCAAGGTCCGACTACGGAACCAAAAATAAGACAAACCCCAAATGCAACATAGTCCCCGATCACCCCAACTGGGCACCACTACTGATCATCTGGGAAATACACGTAGTAATGACGAGAGTCTTCATCGAACTCCCACTTAAGCTCAATTGCATCACCTGGAGCGGTATCATCGGTCCCTGCATCTGGTTTTGGAAGTAATCTGTGAGTCACGGGGACTCAGCAATCTCACACACTACTAGGAAAAGGGCTACTAATGGTGCACTAGTTTTGCCTACTAATGGCGCATCACTGGTGCGCCATTAGTATCACGCGACTAGTATTTTTTACTAATGGCGCACCACTGGTGCGCCATTAGTATCTGGTATACTAATGGCGCATCATTGGTGCGCCATTAGTATAGGCCACTGGTGCGCCATTAGTATTTTTGAATTTTGAAGGCGGGAAAATAGTAGTGGCGCACCGTCTAACCCCCACCGTGCGCCATTGCTATTTTTGAATTTTGAATTTGGATCTGGATCGTGAATTTTTTGCCCATTTTTTGCTCATTTTTTGGCACGATATTATTTCAAATTTTGTTCCTGTTTTTGGATCTTGTACGTTTTTTTGCCGTGTTCTTTTGCCGGAGAGGAGTTCGCCAGAGAGGAGGAGGAGGTCACCGGAGAGGCGCTCGCCTACATCGCCGGAGAGGAGGAGGAGGAGCTCGCCGGAGAGGAGGAGGAGGAGGTCGCCGGAGAGGAGGAGGAGGAGGAGGTCACCGGAGAGGAGTTCACCGGTGCATCGGAGAAGAGGAAGGAGAAACCATGAGGGGATGGGAGGAGAGAAGGGAGGAGGAGCTCACCGAAGAGGAGGAGGAGGAGCTCACCGAAGAGGAGGGAGGAGAAACCGTGAGGGGAGGGGAGGGGAGGAGAGGAGGGAGGAGGAGGTCGCCGGAGAGGAGGAGGAGGAGGTCGCCGGAGAGGAGGAGGTCGCCGGAGAGGAGGAGGGTAGTATGGTGGAGGAGAGGAGGGAAAATGGAGTGGAGGAGAGGAGGAGATGGAGTGGAGGAGAGGTGGAGTGGAGGAGAAAAATGAAGGAGGAGAGGACCACTCTAGTTATGAATACTATGATGAACTTGCTATTAACCATGATAATCAAGATAAAACTAATGATGATAATTAGAAGGAGATTGGGCGTCTAACTAAAGAACTAAACACTCTTAAGTTAGCTCATGAAACTACCTTGGAAGATCATCGAGAACTTTTAAAGACTCATGAGAAGCTACGCTTTGAAAAGCTCAACCTTGATCAAGAGCATGAGTTCTTAAAAGCAATCAATGATGATCTTCGCAAGAAAAGTTCTTCTTACATTGCCAAGCGTTTACTCTTGTCTACTTACATGCCACAAGTTAAATCTAGCAACAAGAACAAGAAAGATTCTTCCTCTAGTAGTAACAACAATCATGCTAAATCCAATGTTGTTGCTTCTAGTAGTTCTCTTGATTCCACTAATGATTCTCTTAGCCAAGTTACACTTGAGCAAGAAAATAGCTTATTGAAGAGAATCATAGAGAAAGGTTTTTACAAGAGTCTTGCCGGAAGCAAGCAATTTGAGGAAATTGTACGCAAGCAAGGAAGACACCGGAAGAATCAAGGTGTTGGTTTTGAACGAAAGTTCAATGCCAATGGAGTTGAGTGGGAAGAAGAGCAATACCCCAAGACGAAGTTTGTTCCTCAACAAGAGAAGTATGATCTTACTTCTTTCCAAGGAACACAAGCTCAAGATGATCTGTAGCGACCAGACCTCAAATAGTCTGATCTCTGTGCATCAGTGTCATCCCTGGATCAGTAATGCTGACATGCACTATACTTGACGATTTATAACAGAGTTGCAATCACACACTTATTACATCGAATGTCTCAAAAGAGAACTTATTACAATAAATATGGCTTAAGGCCATCTAATACGATAACAGCGGAAGGCTTGGAAGATAAAGTGAGTCCATCAACTCCAACGGCATCACTGAGTGAAAGAACACGACCTAAGGTTCCTTACTCGCTGTCTGAAAAGTCTGCAACATGATAGGCTGCGGCCCGAAACGGTTCAGCACATGGAATATGTTGGCAAGGCAACACAAAAGAGTAACGAATAGAATAATGCTATCACTACATGCATATATGGATGGTGGAGGCAATATGGTTAATATGTTTTGCGGAAAGCCAATTTACCCTACAGCAAAGGAATAAATTTTATTTAACTATCATGGTGGTTGTTAAACATTGAGAAGGTTCACCCAACTCAATCCCAATTAAGCATCATCATTAAACCCAATCAAATTATATTAAGAGTGATGAGATCCACATGATAATCCAAGAACTAGATACTCAAGATGTCCATAACCGGGGCCGGGACACGGCTAACCATGATTAGTTTATACACTCTATAGAGGTTTGTGCACATTTCCCCACAAGACTCGATCTCCGCCGTTGGATTTCTCGCACTACATAATGTTTGAGAAACGGATGACCGAGACACAGTCTTTCCGAAGAGGTCCCCTTAACCGATAGATAGGCCTGTACACCTACAATCCCCTACATCTGCTAGCCCATCATGGAAAGGTTTCCCACAACTTACTCAACTATGCCAGAGCCCATAATGGCATGTGGCTGCACACGGAAGTTTCTAGCATGAATAATCTTATGATCCCTTTGAGCCTGGGAGGTAGTCCATAGGAGAATCACACGGTACCCCGGGATTTCCAAAAAAATATACATGCAACACTGGGTTCCCGAGGTGCCTCAATCCACCCAGATGTGTATTAAAGTTGCCACCTAGAGTTAACCATTAATTAACAATACTCACATCTGTCATGAACACACTCAAACCCAAACCACGTCTACGAGCATAGCATAGCGATATAATAAACGTAGAATTAACTCCCAAGCGTTTGATAATAAAACAGGTAATAGGTTCTACCTCATATTCCCAAACCCACAATTTAATCAGATCATAACCATGCAATTGTTTGAGGATTGATCTAATGCAATAAAACTGGGTAGTAAAAGGGTATGATCAAAGTGTTACTTGCCTTGCTGATGATCCATGAAACCTAGAGACTCGTAGTAGCACGCTTCGCACTCTGGGTACTCTATCGCAAACAAACAAGCATACTATAAGAAATCAAGGAAAGATGCACATGTAAAATTCAAATAAGAAGATCTAACTAGAAAGTTCAACTTAAGAACTCCGGTTTGCAAAAAGAATCAAATCAAACGAAATAACGAAACCCAAACTGCGAAAGAAACAAGCTTCGATTACTAATCTGGACTAAAGTCAAATTTTACAGTAGCAAAAACTTGTTTAAGTTTATTAAACAGAAAGAGGGCTTCGAGACGAAACTCTAGGCGCTTGAATCGCCTCATTCTGATAAACGAGCGAAAAGTTAAACTAAAACGAAAATCAGATCAGAAATCGCGATCGAAAATAATCGCAAAAAAATCTGAGAAAAAGAAAACTGACGAATAGACTAATGAACGAACGTTCGCTATCTGCGGCTAACGGTCGAAAATAGTTCGTTAAAATGAACGTACGGACGAACGTCTGCTATATAACTAAACCGAAAAAAACCGATCTAATAAAAAAAATGCATCTAGGTTTTTACCGAAAAACCGAACTGGTCAAAGGAAACCGGCAGCGGAGGCGGCGAACTCCGGCTCCGGCGGCAAGGCGGCGGCGTGGCACCGGCGGGTCGGCGGTGGAGCAGCGTGGCATCGGCGGTGGCGGCGCGCGGCGCAGGCAGCGGCGGCGGCGGGCTGGCGCGGCTAGGGTTTCAGCGGGGTGAGCTGGTGAGCTGCTGGGCTGCGGCCTCGGCGGCTTATAAAGCCCCCCCGGGCGGAGTCCCGGGCGGGTATGGCCCAAAGTCAGTTTCCTATTCTTCTTATTTTAAATATTCCATGCAAAAAAACGAATAAAGAAAATACTAAACGGACTCCAAAAATCCTGAACTAAATTTTCCCCGTCCTCTAAAAATCTACTGAACAAGGTGAACATTTATTTGGGCCTCTAATGCAATTTTGAAAAATGCATATTTTTCCTAATTCAAATAAAATAGCGATAAAAATCCGAATAAAACTCTTATTTGATTTTAACATTAAATATCCAATATTTCTTTATTTTGAGGAAGTAATTTTATCCTCTCTCTTTTATTTTTATAAAATAAATATTCAAGAGAAAATAATTAAAATTAAACGATCCTCTTTTCAAAATTCGAGAAAACTCATATATGAAAATAACGAAATTCCCAAATCTCTCTGTGGGTCCTTGAGTTGCGTAGAATCTCTAGGATCAAACCAAAATGCAATAAAATATGATATGCAATGATGACCTAATGTATAACATTCCAAATTGAAAATTTGGGATGTTACAAACCTACCCCCCTTAAGATGAATCTCGCCCTCGAGATTCGGGTTGGCAAGAAAATAGGTGAGGGTGATCTTTCCGTAGGTCTTCCTCTCGTTCCCAGGTGGCTTCATCTTCAGTATGGTGGCTCCACTTAACTTTACAGAACTTGATAACTTTGCTGCGTGTAACTCGGCTGGCAAACTCGAGAATCTTGACTGGCTTCTCCTTGTAGGTCAACTCGCTATCCAACTGTATCGCTTCCAGTGGCACTGTATTTCTCAGAGGGATATTAGCCATCTTTGCATGGCACTTCTTCAACTGAGAAGCGTGGAACACATCGTGAAATCCTGGCAATCCTTCAGGTAATTCCAACTTGTAAGCAACTTCTCCCATACGTTCCAAAACTTTGTATGGTCCCACAAAACATGGTGCTAACTTTCCCTTAACTCCAAAGCGCTTCACTCCTCGAAGAGGTGATACACGAAGATACACTCTGTCTCCGACTTTGTAATCTGTCTCCTTGCGTTTAGAATCCGCATAGCTCTTTTGCCTGGACTAGGCTACCTTGAGTCTATCGCGAATCAGCTTAACCTTCTCTTCAGACTCTTTAATCAAATCTGGTCCAAACAACTGTCAGTCTCCAACTTCATCCCACAACAACGTTGTCCTGCACCTCCTTCCATACAATGCTTCGAAAGGGGCCATCTTCAAGCTGGCTTCATACTTGTTGTTGTAAGAGAACTCTGCCTAAGGCAAATTGTCGTCCTAACTATATCCATAGTCTAGCGCACAAGCTCTCAACATATCCTCCAAAATCTGATTGACTCTCTTAGTCTGTCCATCTATCTACGGGTGAAAAGCTGTACTGAACTCTAGCCTGGTTCCCAAAGTTTCATGCAACTGATTCCAAAACTTTAAGGTAAACTGGGTTCCTCTATCTTATACAATATTCTTTGGAAATCCATGAAAACATACGATCCTGGTCATGTATATCTTTGCTAACTTAGCACTGGTGTAAGTGGTCTTCACTGGGATGAAATGAGCTACTTTCGTCAAACGATCGACTACAACCCATATCGAGTCATAGCCTGAATGAGTCCTCGGCAATCCCGTGATAAAATCCATACCTAGCTTGTCACACTTCCATTCGGGTATCGGCAATGGTTGTAGCAATCCTGCTGGCTTCTGATGCTCTGCCTTCACTCTCTGACATACATCACAAACTGCTACATACTCCACAATATCCTTCTTCATTCCGGTCCACCAGAAACTATCCTTCAAATCCAGGTACATTTTAGTATTTCCTCGGTGAATCGAATATGGCGAATCATGGGCCTCCTACAAAATCAGCTTCCTGATCTCCTGATCATTTGGCACATATATGCGGTCCTCGAACCATACGGTATCGTGCTCATCCTCACGAAATCCTTTAGCCTTTCCTTTGCTCATGCTTTCCTTTATCTCGGCAATCTCCTTGTCCGTCTTCTGAGCTTCTCTGATCTAATCCATCAAAGTAGACTGAATCTCCAATGCTGCTACATAACCTCTCGGAACTATCTCCAAACATAGCTCGCGAAGATTCTCTGCTAACTCCTTGGGTAACTCTCCGGTCATGAGTGTATTGACATGACTCTTGCAGCTCAACGCATTGGCTACTACGTTAGCCTTCCCAGGATCATAGTGCAACTTCATGTCATAATCCTTAATGAGTTCCAACTATCTCCTCTGCCTGAGATTCAACTCCTTCTGCGTGAAGATATACTTCAAACTCTTGTGATCCGTGTATACCTCACAATGGTTTCTGATGAGAAAATGTCTCCAAGTCTTCAACACATGCACTACAGCTGCTAACTCCAAATCATGCGTAGCATAATTTAACTCATGGGGTTTAACCTGTCGTGAGGCATATGAAACAACTCTTCCTTCCTGCATAAGCACTGCTCCAAGTCCTCGACGAGAAGCATCACAATACACTTTCTAATCCTTGCGTTGATCTGTCAGGATCAACACTGGTGATGTAACCAAGCATTTCTTCAACTCCTGAAAACTGGCCTCACATTCCTCAGTCCATTTGAACTTGGTGTCCTTTTTTAACAACTCCGTCATAGGCTTTGCAATCTTCTAGAAATTCTCAATGAACCTCCGGTAGTATCCTGCGAGTCCAAGAAAACTCCGGATCTCTCCAATGACGTGGGTGCCTCCCAATTTGTCACAATGATGACTTGGAGGGGTCTACCTCTATTCCTTCTCCGGATAAAACATGTCCAAGGAATCCAACTTCCTTCAACCAAAACTCACACTTGCTGAACTTGGCGTATAGCTGATGTTCTCTAAGCTTCCCAAGTACCAATCGCAAATGCTCTTTATGCTCCTCTTCATTCTTCGAGTAGACCAGAATATCATCAATGAACACCACTACGAACTTATCCAAAAATTCCATAAACACCTTATTCATCATGTTCATAAAATATGCAGGTGCGTTAGTCAGGCCAAATGACATAACGGTATACTCATATAGCCCGTACCTCGTGGTAAAAGTTGTCTTAGGTATGTCCTGCTCTCGAATCTTCAGCTGATGGTACCCTGATTGCAGATCGATCTTGGGAAACACCTTAGCTCCTTGCAGCTGATCAAACAAATCATTGATCATTGGTAGTGGGTACTTGTTCTTGATCATCACCGTATCCAATCCTCGATAATCAACAACCATCCTCAACGATCCATCCTTCTTCTCCACTAGAAGTACTGGTGATCCCCAAGGTGACGAGCTTGGGCGAATATATCCTTTACCCAGTAAATCCTTAATCTGCTTCTTAATTTCCTCTAAATCCTATGTGAGCATCCTGTACGGTCTCTTAGATATTGGCCCTGTACCTGGCAAAAGCTCAATCAAAAACTCGATGTCTCTATCCGGTGGCATGCCTGGCAACTCTTCTGGAAATACATCCGGGAAATTCCTCACCACTGGTACTTCCTCCTGTACAACTCCTGATAACGAATTTACTTGAGTCCTAATTGGCACATGCCGGGATACATACTTGATCCTTCTTCCTTCTGGGGTGGTGAGCAAGATCGACTTACTGGCGCAATCGTTGTTTCCTCCATACATCGATAGCCAATCCATACCCAGAATCACATCCAAACCTTGCGACTCCAAAATTATCAGATATGAGGGGAAAACATGCCTACCTATGGTCAATGGCATCTAAAAACATCCTTGCCTTGCCATATACTCTGCTCCTGGCAAGCTCACTAACATAGGTGTACTAAGAACTTTGGTGGGCAGCTTATACTTATCCACAAATCCCCTTGATATGTATGAATGCAATGCACCAGTGTCAAAAAGAACGACTGCAGTAAATGACTTAACCAAAAACGTACCTATTACTGCATCTGGCTGGGCTTCAATCTCCTCCACGTTAACGTGGTTCACTTGTCCCCTATTGAAAGGGTTGGGCTTCTTCCCAGAACTTCCATCGCCGTTTCCATTCTTAGCTTCAGGACATTCATTGGCGTAATGTCCGGTCTTCTGGCACTTGTAGCAAGTAACGTGGCTTAGATCTTTCTTGGCGGGGGTTGCTGGGTTGGAACGGTTCTGTCCGTTGCTTCCTTCGTTACCATTTCCATTCTTGGAGCCACTATGGTTGTGCGAACTTCCTCCAGTGTGATTGTGACCTCCATGGTGATGCTGTAGGGGTCCTCCCGAGTTCGGGGTGAAACGAGATCTCTGCTGAGCTCCGGAATTATACTTCCCTTGTCCATACTTCCTCTTGCGGTTGTCAATCTGCTGCTGTTTCCCTTCAAGCATGAGAGCTCTATCTACCAACTATTGGTAGTTATTAAAGGTTGCTACCATCAACTGCATGCTTAGCTCATCATTTAGTCCTTCCAAAAACTTCTCCTGCTTAGCTGCATCCGTAGCAACGTCATCCGGGGCATAACATGCTAGCTTGCTAAAATCATCAACATACTGGACAACTGTGCGTCCTCCTTGGCGTAAGTTGCGGAACTCACGCTTCCTCATGGCCATAGCTCCTGTTGATACATGGGCAGTGCGAAAAGCCTACTGGAACTTGTCCCATGTAACATTGGTTATAGGATAGGTGACAGTATATTTCTCCCACCATGAGGTTGCTGGTCCATCCAATTAGTGCGTGGCAAAATGCACCTTCTCGGCATCTGTGCATCCTGCAGTGGTTAACTCCCTTCCAATCCTATGGAGCCAATCATCTGCCACCATCGGCTCGGTGCTACTAGAAAACACCGATGACTGCAACGTCAGAAAACGGGCTAAGTTGTCAACTGCGGGTAGAGGTGGGTTGCTGTTGTTGTTGCCATGGTTCTGAACTAACAACTGCATCAAGGTATTCTGCTGCTGGATCAACTGAGTGAACTCTGGTGGAAAGGTAAATCCGGGGTCACGTCTCGGAGGCATCTAAGGGTTTAAAGGGAAGAGAATAGAATAGAATGAGGTCTAGTGAGAAAACACTACCCATATGCACATGAGACAAACACAATCATATCACTCAATCAATCAAGCAAGGGCATACAATCGGTCTAGAACTATCGTTACAAAAGTGCTCGAACTATACTATATACATGGTGGAATACTACTATTGATATGGTGTTCGATAGAAAAATTGAACGGTGGAGGACTCCATAATATCCTCTCCAGCTTCATCAACATAGTCATCATCACTATCGTCAGGGTCCGAGTCGGTGGTGTCGATGATGATGTAGTTCTCTGGGCAAGTAGAATCGTCGTCTTCTCCTCCTAGCTTGGGGTCTCCCATGAATACTCCCAGCTTCCTTGTAGGATCATCATTCATCTCCACTAATATCATCATTTCCTCCTCGTATCCATCGCATGTAGACTTGAGTTCTTCCTCCAGCTCCGTGATCCTGGTCATCGCCTTCTTCAGATCTATCATGCCTGCGCACATCTGGTTCTCCTGGTGACGAATGTGCTGGTTTAACTCCTAGATGAAAGCTGCAATGGATCTATCCTTCCTGGTGCTAATCACCTCCCATTGTTCATCTCGGCGCCCACAAATCTGGTAGATAGTATCCTTGAGATCCTTGTGGTAAACTTCTCCAATGTGTCCCATGGTGATGTGGGCTGCCATACTCTTTCCTAGACTCCAAGTTGGTGCATCAAAGGAAAACTCTATGGGCTCAGTGACTAGCGTGAATGTCCTTCCTGGAACTTGAACTTGAATCATCCAGCGCTCCTCTTCTAGTAAAGTGGCATTGTAAGTCCTGGTGAAGCTTGGTATTCCAATGTTCAGGTACCTAGTGACTTCCTTCAAGTGGCGTCCAAAAGGTGTGTCTTCATCTGGTTGTGCAAACTTGTTGCGTCCGCCATCCTAAAGAGTAGAAAATGGATAGGAGTCAGAAATGAGAAGCGAGTAGTGATCTAGGGCTTTAGCTTAGTGGTCGTGTCCTACAGTCAGCGTGTGCTCTGATACCATCTTGTAGCGACCAGACCTCAAACAGTCCGATCTCTGTGCATCAATGTCATCCCTGGATCGGTAATGCTGACACGCACAATACTTGAGGATTTATAACAGAGTAGCAATCACACACTTATTACATCGAATGTATCAAAACAGAACTTATTACAATAAATATGGCTTAAGGCCATCTAATACAATAACAGCGCAAGGCTTGGAAAATAAAGTGAGTCCATCAACTCCAACAGCATCACTGAGTGAAAGACCACGACCTAAGGCTCCTTACTCATCGTGTGAAAAGTCTGCAACATGATACGTTGCAGCCCGAAACGGGTCAGCACATGGAATATGCTGGCAAGGCAACACAAAAGGGTAATGAACAGAATAATGCTATCACTACATGCATATATGGCTGGTGGAGGCTGAATGGTTAATATGTTTTGCGGAAAGCCAATTTTCCCCTACAACAAAGGACTAAATTTTATTTAACTACCATGGTGGTTGTTAGACATTGAGAAGGTTCACCCAACTCAATCCCAATTAAGCATCATCATTAAACCCAATCAAATTATATTAAGAGTGATGAGATCCACATGATAATCCAAGAACTACATACTCAAGATGTCCATAACCGGGGTCACGGCTAACCATGACTAGTTTATACACTCTGCAGAGGTTTGTGCACTTTTCCCCACAAGATTTGATCTCCTCCGTTGGATTTCTCGCACTACATAATGTTTGAGAAACAGATGACCGAGACAGAGTCTTTCCGAAGAGGTCCCCTTAACCGATAGATAGGCCTGTACACCTACAATCCCCTACATCTGCTAGCCCATCATGGAAAGGTTTCCCACAACTTACTCAACTATGCCAGAGCCCATAATGGCATGTGGATGCACACGGAAGTTTCTAGCATGAATAATCTTATGATCCCTTTGAGCCTGGGTGGCAGTCCATAGGAGAATCACACGGTACCCCGGGATTTCCAAAAAAATACAGGCAACACTGGGTTCCCCAGGTGCCTCAATTCACCCAGATGTGTATTAAAGTTGCCACCTTAAGTTAACCATTAATTAACAATACTCACATCTGTCATGAATACACTCAAACCCAAACCACGTCTACGAGCATAGCATAGCAATATAAGCACATAGAAGTAACTCCCAAGGGTTTGATAATAAAATAGGTAATAGGTTCTACCTCATCTACTTCCCAAACCCACAATTTAATCAGATCCTAACCATGCAATTGTTTGAGGATTGATCTAATGCAATAAAACTGGGTAGTAAAGGGGTATGATCAAAGTGTTACTTGCCTTGCTGATGATCCGTGAAACCTAGAGACTCGTAGTAGCACGCTTCGCACTCCGGGTACTCTATCGCAAACAAACAAGCATACAATAAGCAATCAAGCAAAGATGCACGGGTAAAACTCAAATAAGAAGATCTAACTAGAAAGTTCAACTTAAGAACTCTGGTTTGCAAAAAGAATCAAATCAAACGAAACAACGAAACTCAAACTGCGAAAGAAACAAGTTTCGATTACTAATCTGGACTAAAGTGAAATTTTACAGTAGCAAAAACTTGTTTAAGTTGATTAAACAGAAAGAGGGCTTCGAGACGAAACTCTAGGCGCTTGAATCGCCTGATTCCGATAAACGAGCAAAAAGTTAAACTAAAACGAAAATCGAATTAGAAATCACGATCGAAAATAATCGTGAAAAAATCCGAGAAAAAGAAAACTGACGAACAGACTAACGAACGAACGTTCGCTATCTGCGGCTAACGGGCGAAAACCGTTCGTTAAAATGAACGTATGGACGAAAGTCCGCTATATAACTAAACTGAAAAAATAAAATAAAACCGATCTAATAAAAACGCATCTAGGTTTTTACCGAAAAACCGAACCGGTCAAAGGAAACTGGCGGCGGCGGCGGCGAATTCCGGCCGCTCCGGCGAACTCCGGCGGCGGCGGCGAGGTGGCGGCGCG
>NC_041384.1:553749817-553784306 GCF_002162155.2 Triticum dicoccoides
AAGCAAAGTCGGTTTCCTCTTTTTTTAAAATATTCCACGCAGAAAAACGAATAAAAGATATACTAAACGGACACCAAAAATCCTGAAATAAATTTTCCCTGTCCTCTAAAAATATACCGGACAAGGTGAATATTTATTTGGGCCTCTTATGCAACTTTGGAAAACGCATATTTTTCCTAATTCAAATAAAATAGCGATAAAAATCCGAATAAAACTCTTATTTGATTTTAACATTAAATCTCCAACATTTCTTTATTTTGAGGAAGTCATTTTATCCTCTCTCTTTTATTTTTATAAAAGAAATATTCAAGAGAAAATAATTAAAATCAAACGATCCTATTTTCAAAATTCGAGAAAAACTCATATATGAAAATAACAAAATTCCCTGTGGGTCCTTGAGTTGCGTAGAATCTCTAGGATCAAACCAAAATGCAATAAAAATATGATATGCAATGATGACCTAATGTATAACATTCCAAATGGAAAATTTGGGATGTTACATGATCTTCCACGAGAAGACCACAAGCTAAAAGGCAAGGACAAGCTTCAAGAGGAGATTTATGCATTTGAAGCAGCACCTAAGGCCTTGGTCAAGTGGGTTCCCAAGACTACATCAAGTTCCACTTCATCAAGTACGACTACAACTCCAAGGATTCCCATAAAGGTGGTGTGGATCCCTCAGAAGAAGAACTAGAGAGTTCTTGAGGGTGACTCCGCCAACATACTTCACTCTTATCATCTTGGCAAGGACAAGTGCAAACAACTTCCATATCTTGCACTAGTTCAATGAGTCACAAACCCTCTTGTTGGTAAGACAAGGGACAAGGTAACCTAATGGATTCATGGAATTCATCTCATGTGAATATCACTCTATGTCTATGGATCCTTGTTTGTTCCTTGTGGGACTAACCCGTGTAGGTATTGAAAGTGCAACTCACTCCAAATGATTGCTCCGAATGATCTACATGAACATTGAGCATCTACATCTTCAACACCTACATGAAGTCATCATCCACAAACCCAAGGTTAGTTCATCCCTCTTAGGGGGGATATCACATCTAGAGGGAGCTTTACTCTAATCAATTGAGCTAAAGCGACTCTAATGATGTGAGCACAACAATGCTTTATGTAAAACTGGCAACCCCACTTGTGCTTAAACGATGAGTATGACCTATGATCAAATGTTCTCATTTGACTCCTAAGTCAATATACTCATATATATATATATATATATATATATATATATATATATATATATATATATATATATGACCTAGTCATCGCCAAATTGCTTGATAGATGCTAGAGTGATTGTGCATGCTTTGTCACATATTTCATTTGTCATTTTATTGTGTGAGCATGTTGGATGCATATTTTACTCATTCTAGGACATCCATTTGTTGCTTTTATTTTTTGGGTTTTTCTCTTTTGCCAAATGGATGGACAAGAATGCCTAAGAACTCCCTCTAGCTATTTATGCTTTTCTCGTCTCAAATTGTATTCATGCTACATCACAAAGTTTGATCAAGTCATATTTGAACCACTCTATGTGAGGAGCACTTGGAGTCCCCGATTCTTCATAGACTTAAACTTCCAAAACCTCTTTGTGTATTACGATATGACCGAGTCATCCATTTCGGTCACACCGAGATCACTAAGTTGATCTAGGTTTTCAATCTCGGTGCAACCGATTTGAACTTTTCGGTCAAACCGAGTCGCAGTAACCACTTGTGATTCTGCATCTCGGTGCCACCGAGTTGTTCCACTCGGTCACAACGACTGGGTCAGGATATATAAACCCACATGTGAGATTTTGGAAATTTCTTCGAAACCTCTCAGCCCGCGCGTATCCTGCTCTGCCGCCTCAGGTCTTCGGATCGTCTTCTCGCCGCCAACGACCTCCCGCCACTAGTTTCCATTGCCATCAATGGAATTCTACCCCTCCGTTGCCGCCTTAGCAAACTCAACCGAACTAGGGTACAAGTTCGATCATTTGTGCTATTCTTTTAACTCTGATTCGTAGCACATTGCTCTGCCATGATCATCACTACGTATGCAAACACTCTATCCATTGAAAACATCCTTTAGTTTAGGTTTGATTTGAAGATCTAGGGTTAGGTCGGCCGAACTCATCTCGGACGAACCGAATAGCAGAAATCGGTCTCACCGAGTTGGCTTAGGCCATTGCACTTGCACTTTCGGTCTAACCAAAAACTGCAAATCGGTGTGACCGAGTTCGATTCTTTGTGAAACCCTAGCAGTCTCGGTGCCATCGAACTATGACTCGGTCTGACCGAGTTCACTAGTTTAGGTTCCAAACGCTGCTTCGGTATCACCGAGTTTACAAATCGGTAGCTCCGAAATGCTTTTTGTGGAGAACTAAAACTAAGTTTTTAAGTCATCTGTTTTGCAAAAACTCTGCACTTTTGTGATGCTCATCCACTCTACCTTATCTTTATCTATTCGCAGGGTCTGCCATCAGTAAGTTTGTAGAGATGTTTGATCAAAGTGACGGTCAGAACAGGTTTGAAGAACACGTGCAATTGAGTAAGGGCACTAGTCCTTAAAGCAGTTCTAATGATGGCAGCAGGAGCACACCAAGTAACTTGCCCAAAGCAGCCACCAGGTCAAGGAAGAAGAAAACCTTAGATTCTGAAGACGAGGACTATGTGGCTGTTGAGGAGGAAGTCAGCTCCAAGAAGAAGGTGCTGAAGAAGGAATATGGCACAGCTCCAACAACTAAGACTGGCTTGCACAAGAAGGCCCCTGCCAATAGGGTGCCAACCTTAAAGGTTAGAGCCTCAACTGCTGAAACCTCCAAGCTAGAGAGGCTATTGGAGAAGGAAAGAAGAGGAAGGAAAGGGTCAAGAAGACCACTGCTAGAGTGCTTGGCAGATCCTCCATTATGAGAGATCCAGAAGATGAGGAAGAGGATGCTGCACCGGCTCCCTAAGCTCGGAAGCTTATGGGAGATGCAATTAAGTCAGGGGTTGGTCCATCTAAGCCCAAATCTGCCCCCAAGGCTGCTGCTCAGAAGCCTTCTAAACCCAAGAGGAGCACCAGGAGTATACCTGCCGAGGAAAAGAACAAGGCCCCAGTGCCTCAAGCTAAAGAAGAGGAAGATGATTCACTTGTTTTGAGGAAGTTGAAGCCCACAATTCCTGACCATAATGATGCTCATCCAGTAGCTGAAGACATGCCTATCAGAAAGGATGCTGGACTGAGATTGTGGAGACAGTCTGATCCTTATGATGTAAGGAGAAGGACAATAGTTGACTACAGGTTCCACACAAAAGAACAACAAGACTTCTATGAGACTATTTTGCTTGACAAGAAGCCCATTGTATGTGACATGAAATGGGTGGATTGGGAATACATCAAGGAGAATGAAGATCACTTCCTAGGAGTATATGACAGCTTCAAAGCATGTGGAGTAGATGAGTTTGTTGGACAAAAGCTCACATAATGGAATGATGAGCTGATCATGCGGTTTTACTCCACTGCTCATTTCTATCCATATGGGAGGATAGTTTGGATGTCTGAAGGTACTAGGTACCAATCCACTATTGAAGAATGGGCCAAGCTAATCAATGCCCCAGAGGAACATGAGGATGACTTGGATGTGTATGCCAAGAAAAAGAAGGATCACAACTCCATGGCTAACATGTACAAGGAGATCCTAGATAAAGCTTTGGAGACTCACAAGCTTGGATCAGTACACTTCTTGTTGTATGGTCTGCCTACTATCAACTGGATCTTAAGGCACACATTGCTACCCAAGTCAGGAGATTACAAGATGATCATAGGACACTCCATCAACATGCTTCAAATCTTTGATGTCCCTTAGAAGTTCTAGGTCATGAGTTTGATTGTAGAACCAATCAAGAGGACTGCTGCTGACCAAAAGAGAAGCTGTGGGTATGCTCCACACATTTAGGAGCTCATCAACTCCAAGATGGGCACATGAACTTATTTGCGGGACAAGGAGCATCTACCCTTATATCCTGAATTTGACGACAACACTGTTGTGATGAATGAGGAGGAACCATCATCAGTTCAAGCACAGGAGAAGAGAGCCAAAGCAAAGGTTGAGAAAGCTGCCTAGATGCCAAGTGTTGAAGAGGCATCTCAAGTTTTCCTAAAGAGCAATCAAGATCAATTAGGCTATCTGATTCAAGCTACACTTAGGATTGAGAAGGGCTTGGCCACCCCACTCAAAATCAGGAGAGTCTAGAGAGGATTGTTGAGACAAAAATTTATGATCTTGATCTGAAGGTAACAGAGATTTAGACTATAGTTGAGCAGCTTCAGGAGAAAGCGGAAGAGACGAGAGGGAAGGCAACTTCTGATGGATTTCGGCGAGCCAAGGAGTCAGAGGTCTGCTGTAGTACTAGTGACAGATTCTAGAGCTACAACATCAGCACCAACAGCTATAGCTCTAGTGCCACCTCCAGCACACAGTCCACCAGCTCCAACTACATCGACAGATGCCTTCGTCCTTGGAGTTCTCTCTACACCACCTCCCGAAGACCAAGCCCAAGAGACGCATAGCACTATGCATATTTGAACTTTTTGGTAACTTGTTGCCAAAGGGGGAGAAATATGTGTAGATCATTGGCTTCAAGAGAGTGTTTTGCTTCTTTGCCTTTGGTTGAACTTTTTTATTATGTGAGATACTTTATGTCTTTGTGTGAGATACCTATTTGATCATGTGGTTGATCATTTGCTACCTTAATGCTTGGTTGGATGCTACTATCTTTTATATCTCATATATGATCATTCACTTGCTTGATGATGAGTGCATGCTTTTAATTTCTATCATTTTGAGCGCTCCACCAAGATGTATGTGACATGGAAGAGTAACCCATGATCCTAATAGATTGTGCATTTGCATTCAAAAGCAAATCTTAAATAATGCACAAATTTAGGGGGAGCTCTTGCTTATCACATACTTCTCAAAGCGACGATGTTTTTCAATCTTATGATCATTTGTCGAAGCTTTGATCTATATGTTTTCATCAATTACCAAAAAGGGGGAGATTGAAAGTGCAACTATCCCTGGGTGGTTTTGGTAATTCCTAACAACATATAGCTCATTGAGCTAATGCTATTTTAAGATAAATATTTCAGGAAAGCTCAATGATTGGCATGGCATGGATGAGAAAGTGGACCCCTCAAAATGCTAAGGACAAATGATTGGCTCAAGCTCAAAGCACAAGTCTCTACATTTTACTTTTAGTGATGCAAGATAACATTGAGTCCATAGGAAAAGCCAATACTATTAAAAGGGGGTGACGTGTTTCTTAATGAGTTACTTGCTCAAAATGCTTAGTGATATGCTCCAAAAACCCTCAACTACTTTATCGTATCCACATATGTCCCAAACCAAAAGTCCAACTCGGCCCCACCAAAATCATCTATCTGGTGCCATTGAGTTCACTTGACATAGCCACTGCCATAAACCCTAGTCACTTCGGTCTCACCGATAGGGATCTCGGTCTCGCTGAGATGGGATTGCAACCTCTCTGTTTCCCTTCATAACATTTCGGTCCAACCGAGATGAGCGATCGGTCCCATCGAGATTGCAATGCAAACTCTCTGTTTCCCCTTCGTAACATTTCGGTCTAACCGAGATGAGTGAATCGGTCCCACCGAGTCTGCCTGACCAACTCTCTGTTTGTCTATTACCAAAATTGGTCCCATCGAGTTTGTGTAATCAGTCTCACCGAGATTACGTTATGCCCTAACCCCAATGAAATCGGTCCCACCGAGTTGACATGCCGGTCCCACCGAAAATCCTAATGTTCACATTTTGAACTAAATCGGTCTGACCGAGTTTTATTATTCGGTCCCACCGAGTTTGGTGATTTCTCTGTAACGGTTAGATTTTGCGTGGAGGCTATATATACCCCTCCACCCACTCTTCATTCGAGGAGAGAGCCATCAGAACATGCCTACACTTCCAAAATACATTTTTTGAGAGAGAACCACCTACACTTGTGTTGAGGTCAAGATATTCCATTCCAAGCACATAAATCTTGATCTCTAGCCGTCCCCAAGTTGCTTTCCACTCAAATCATCTTTCTACCAAATCCAATTCTATGAGAGAGAGTTGAGTGTTGGGGAGACTATCATTTGAAGCACAAGATCAACGAGTTCATCATCAACACACCATATATTACCTTTTGGAGAGTGGTGTCTCCTAGATTGGTTAGGTGTCACTTGGGAGCCTCCGTCAAGATTGTGGAGTTGAACCAACGAGTTTGTACGGGCAAGGAGATCGCCTACTTCATGAAGATCTACCCTAGTGAGGCAAGTCCTTCATGGGCGATGGACATGGTGGGATAGACAAGGTTGCTTCTTCGTGGACCCTTCATGGGTGGAGCCCTTAGTGGACTCGCGCAACCGTTACCTTTCGTGGGTTGAAGTCTCCATCAACGTGGATGTACGATAGCACCACCTATCGGAACCACGCCAAAAATCTCCATGTCTACATTGCGTTTGCTCCCTCCAAACTCCTCCCGTTACCTTCATATGCAGTTGTTTTACATTCCGCTGCTATACTCTTAGAATTGCATGTGTAGGTTGATTACTTGAATTGTGCTAAGTTGCTAAAATCTGCCAAGACTTAAAATTGGGAAAAGGCTAGATTTTTATTTGGTCAAGTAGTCTAATCACCCCCCTCTAGACATACTTTCGATCCTATAGACCCACGTCACCATTGGGTGGTAGTAGGATCTTTTATGCCTCGTCTATACTCTGGTACTCTGATCTCTCTTCTATTCGGGTTTAATGATTTCGCAAGAATCTAGCATTAGGATCTCGTGATCACTTTCACCGGAGAGCACCTTATTACGATGATCGTCTGCTGCACCAGAAGATTCTGAGGATACTCTATGATGTTCTCTCGAGACTTTGTGCCATCGCTTTTGCAATTCCCATCCATCGATAAACCTCTATGGATAACCATGTACACTTGCCAATCATACAATCATTCCCCATCAATCTTGTTATTATAAGTTACCTCAAACTTATCTCTATTGTTCTTAGAATACTTTGTGCCTACTGCCTTGCAGTTCTTTGCCACATGAATACCCCTACGAATAATTCCTTGCACTTACCGAGTATCATCTCATCCCCAGTTGTTCAGGTGTTTTAGAAAATTCTTCGATATATTCTTCGATCCTCCGAAAATCCTTAGCAGCTTATTGCTCTGCAAATACTTGTCTGTTTGCATTATGGATGCTTCCCATATGTCTGGGAATATTCATTAGTATCCTTTGACACCGTCATTTTGATCCTATTGATTCAACATGAGTGTGAATGCACGCAATCATCGGTTGATCCTTTTAAATTATCTTTCCGGCTCAGATGTAATTTTGAACATGAGCTGGTTATCGACCAATCAAATTGTAGTTGATTGAACCCCTAAGTCTATTCAACTTATCCATTCTTAATCAGACCGATGGGTTCTGATTCCTCGATTTGGAAATGATAATTCCTTTGCATTTGAGCTTTGAATTAGTTAGTTGTTTCAATAATCTGATGCCCTTTCATTCCTTCTTCCTCTGATAGAGTACCGATACTCACATTAGCTCCGTTGTAGACCAAAAGACCCCTTATTGGATTAGTATCTAACAGTGTCCTTCATATTCAATAACCTTGTGAGCCTTTCCATGGGTATATAATGCCTTTGGTAATTTGTATCCTCTGCTTTGATAACCATACTCTACTTTCAAGCTTGTATTATTTACTCTGGAGTTTGTGGTATATGGTCCTCGATGCCCCGATGGGTTGAACCAATGCCTTCCCTAATCTGTGTGAACCCGAAAGATTTCACGGGTTATACTTATCTCGGATTGCACCAAGTAAAACTTTCAACAACTAATGTCATTTTCTAAATACGAGAGGTGAATGGAAGTTTATGCATTGAGGAAGTGGGAGTCGACCTTGAACCTTTGTGTTTATGCCCATGGACACGATGTAGATCCTATCAAGGGAGCTTCTTGAATAATAACTATTTCTTTGATATAATATCCTTTTGGTATCGGTGAATTGATCCTTTGCAATCATGGTTCCAACCATATGTTCTTCTTTGATCCCATTTCTCGGGCAAGCTTAAGCACTTGTCTTTTGTGGATCAATACACTTGTCCAACCTTTACTTTGATCTTTTGTCGAGTATTACACCCTAGTATCTCGAGATTATCACGGAACTGCATAACTTCTTATGAGTTCTCCATCAAGTACTACATTCTCACTAATTCCAATTTTTCTTTCACGGGCTCTGAGTCATTAAACACTAAAGGACACCGATAACTCAATCGAGTCCGCATAGCGATTAGGCAACTATTAGTAATCTTCTTTACTTCGGAGTTTGTACTCGATCACGTCATTTCTAGCCTGATCGGCTATATTAGTATCGTGCTGATTTTAACTATGCTACCTGGTCCTTATTCCCGAAACACTACTTTCGGCGATGAGCTAAGCTTACGTCGATCTTCCTTGTCTTATCGTTTCACCTCGAACAGCAAGCTTGATTCCAAGTTTGTGTCCTACCCGTGGTTCCAATAACCTTTCGCTTGATAATTCGTTTGACTTGATGTCATCGCCGATCGATTACATCTTCATGAAATCACTCGACAAATGTGTCATGATCATCATCAACATTCTGAGCTCTTCTAGGATATCAATTGAATTCATGATGAGAAATACCATCCTTGCCCTCGATGATTTGTGTTATCATCGACCACCTTATTGCCTTTCGTTGAACACAAACTTGTTTGTGTTTGGTGTTATACCTTGAGTTCACTGCTATCCAACTTAGGTTATGTTCTACCTTGGTGTATTACCATCTTCTATGTGAAGAATGTTGTGAGAATTTCACCACCTCTTAAGAATTCTTGATATGGTGATACTTCCAGCCATATCCATTCATTCCTTGGTCCCCGT
The DNA here is from genome assembly GCF_002162155.2 of Triticum dicoccoides. NCBI lineage: Eukaryota > Viridiplantae > Streptophyta > Magnoliopsida > Poales > Poaceae > Triticum > Triticum dicoccoides. Next base: position 553,758,769 of record NC_041384.1, read on the forward strand.
GTTGTTTCTAACCAGAAAACCGACAATTGAACTATGATGTGTGACTACAAAACTTCTAGCAACCCTATTACTTTGAAGTTCGATATTTCATTCTTAGACCATTGGTTATCAAATCACCATTCTAACATTGATCATGCTACCTAAGCCCATACTTTGGGCGCTCCTTTCAACCAATGTTTAATTGTGTATGTTTTTCCTCAAGCAAACATCATTATAACATTTGATATGACAAATGTTATCTCCTTGTTTACATAATGGTGGAAATCCATCTTTTGGAAATCTTGATGAATTGTCACTGAGTTTATCAGCCACCACCTCATTCTCTCCTTGGTTTAATGATGAACTTTTGTTTCGGAACTAGCTTCCATAGTTCATTTCCCGAGAATCTTACAATGCCATTTCCTCAATTTGAGTTGCACCCTTTTCCTTCTCAGGCATCCCGAGTCTCGGGTATCCTGACACCAATCAGATCTGAATCTCGGTCAGGTAAGATGGTTGGAACATATTACCAAGAGTTACAACCCTGGTCTTTTATGATCCAGTAAGGTGATGTCATACCTAGCACACTTGGCTGGAGGCCCTATTGTTATAGATTCCTTTTCAGCAAGGTTATCTATTCTTCCATGAGGAAATTGTAAGACTTATTCTACAATTTATTCCTGATGGATCCTTTGTGTTTCCAAAGTCTGGTCTTCACCCGATGACCATGTCAATGCTATTTTGAAGCATGTCTATGGCACCCCGATTTTCAACAAGAACATTTGAAGCCAATGCTAAATGTTTCCTGCTCAATTATCCAAACACCATTGTATGGGTAATGTCATGAAATTTCTCTCCCCTACCTAAAGAGTTTTCTACATTATATCATGTCATGGATGCCATGCTCCGCTTGTCCTTGGGAAGGATATACCCTTGAAATATGTGTTTAAACACATTTTCATTTCCATTGTTCTGTTTAATCTGATAATCATATTTTCCTTTCCATTGGTTGGTTTAATGTTTCTTGTGATCTATATGATCTAAGCAGTAATATTCTCCTGCTTAAGTAAACACCTCGGTGTGCAATTCTGTCAGCAAGACCCTGTTACTATTGTTGATGACATTCCGGTAGCCACCGATGGACGAGAACTTTGCCTATTGGTCTGCCTCATTCAACGAGCAGGAAAATGGTTCTCTTCGTCCCTCGCCCTTGGTATCGACGTTGTTGCCGACATAATCGATAGGCTACCCTCTGACCTGCTTTGCTATCATGACCATGCAAGATGTCACCGCTCCTCGTACTTTTAACCCACATGGTGGGCCTATAACCCACAGTTCCACAGGATCGAAACCTAACCCTCTTGTACATCCTTGATTCTGAAGTATCCTTTGCACTTAACTTCGTATGTAATTCATGAGTCACCGTCCTATAGATGATATATTCTGGTATCAGATGCAATACATATTCTCGTTGCTCTGGACCCCTTTCACACTTTGTTTCAGTCAACGAATGATTTCCTACCTGCTTGGAACTTCCCGTGATACCTCCTTACCTTGCTCTCAATATTTTCTTAAGTTTCAATTCAAGAGTTACTTTCCGCCACCTTCCCCGATTTTATCGACCAGATAGTCAACCTTCCAGAGGTCCGTTCTTCAAGAATACCCACCCTTTATTCTTTTGTAAGTACGATGGAGTTCCCGAAGAAAGGATGCCAACTTCATCATGATCACCTAAAGAAGAGAAATGAAGACATCAACGTAATGGATTGACCTCTTCGGGAAGAGCAACCAAGACCGAGAAGATTCGTTATAATTTCATAACCAGACCTTCCCCCTTACTCCCCCTCTTAAATCTCGGGATGAGATTTCTTGTAGTGGAGGAGAATTCTGATGCCCGGATAATTAAGCTACAGTAAAACTCTACTAAATATGCCACGTCACCTCTGTTACTGATGCTAATCATGTGTTAGTCCAAAACGTTTCAAAATCAAATTTGAATTAATGGCAAACAACCAAAGTTTTCAAACATTAAAACAAAAATGTTCGGTTTGTGCCAAATATTGCACAGGTAATTATAGTGAAGAAAACACATTTTTAGAAAATGCTAAAATGCTCTAAAATAAATAAAACAAAAATAGGAAATATAAATAAAAACAAAAAGGCAAAACAGAAAATAAAATAAAAAAGAAAAAGGAACCCCCCACTGGACCAACCGGCCCAGCCGGCCCACCTAACCCCTATACCCCCCGGTCCACTCCCGTAAACCCTAACCGCACCCACTCACCCCACGTCGCTATCCTCCTCCCCCCGATCCAGAACTGGATTGGGGCTTGACGATCCGATGCCGCCAGACCTCGTCGTCGCCCTGTTCCACCTGCCGACGCCGCACGGGGCCCGCCTTGCTCGCCTCCTCGCCGGAGCTGGCCTGCCGACCCCGACCTCGTCGTGGCCTCCTCGTCCCCTCCTCGCGTCGCTACCTCGTGCCTCGTAGACTCCCTGAACCCCTGCAACGCCCGTGAGCCGCCGCCCTTCCCTCCTCCCCTTTCCCGTTGCGCCATCGCAGCCGTCCCGCTGCTGCTCGCCCCTCTGCTGCTCGCGCCGCCCTCTGCTCCCTCCGCGCGCCACCACGCTCGCACCTCGCCTCGCTGCGGCCTTCGCTGCCCTCTCCTCCACGCACGCTCGCTGCCGCCCCCTCGTGCCCATGCTCGTGCTCCCATGTGTGCACGCTCGCGCTTGCTGCCGCCGTACTCCACCCGCTGCCACTACCGCTGCCTACTGCTGCTCTGGCCGGTGAGCCTCGCTGTGGCCGGCTGCTACCTCTTGAGCACTGCGTTTGATTTCCTTGAAGAGGAAAGGATGATGCAGCAAAGTAGCGTAAGTATTACCCTCAGTTTTTGAGAACCAAGGTATCAATCCAGTAGGAGGCTGCACACAAGTCCCTCGTACCTGCACAAAATAAATAACTCCTCGCAACCAACGCGATAAGGGGTGGTCAATCCCTTCACGGTCACTTACGAGAGTGAGATCTGATAGATAAGATAAGATAATATTTTTGGTATTTTTATGATAAAGATGCAAAGTAAAATAAAAGCAAAGTAAAAAAGCAAAGTAAATAACTAAGTATTGGAAGATTAATATGATGAAGATAGACCCCAGGGCCATCGGTTTCACTAGTGGCTTCTCTCAAAAGCATAAGTATTTTCGGTGGGTGAACGAATTACTGTTGAGCAATTGACAGAATTGAGCATAGTTATGAGAATATCAAGGTATGATCATGTATATAGGCATCACGTCTGAGACAAGTAGACCGACTCCTGCCTGCATCTACTACTATTACTCCACTCATCGACCGCTATCCAACATGCATCTAGAGTATTAAGTTCATGAAAATAGAGTAATGCCTTAAGCAAGATGACATGATGTACAGGGATAAATTCATGCAATATGATAAAAAAACTCATCTTGTTATCCTCGATGGCAACAATACAATACGTGCCTTGCTGCCCCTACTGTCACTGGGAAAGGACACCGCAAGATTGAACCCAAAGCTAAGCACTTCTCCCATTGCAAGAAAGATCAATCTAGTAGGCCAAACCAAACTGATAATTCGAAGAGACTTGCAAAGATAACCAATCATACATAAAAGAATTCAGAGAAGATTCAAATATTGTTCATAGATAATCTTGATCATAAACCCACAATTCATCAGTCTCAACAAACACACCGCAAAAAAAAGATTACATCGAATAGATCTCCACAAGAGAGGGGGAGAACATTGTATTGAGATCCAAAAAGAGAGAAGAAGCCATCTAGCTAATAACTATGGACCCAAAGGTCTGAGGTAAACTACTCACACTTCATCGGAGAGGCTATGGTGTTGATGTAGAGGCCCTCCATGATGGATGCCCCCTCCGGCGGAGCTCTGGAACAGGCCCCAAGATGGGATCTCTTGGATACAAAAGGTTGCGGCGGTGGAATTAGGTTTTTGGCTCCGTATCTGATCGTTTGGGGGTACGTAGGTATACATAGGAGGAAGGAGTATGTAGGTGGAGCAATAGGGGGCCCACGAGGGTGGAGGGCACGCCTGGGGGGGAGGGGGGGTAGGCGCGCCCCCTACCTCATGGCCTCCCTGTTGGTTGCTTGACGTAGGGTCCAAGTCTCCTGGGTCTTGTTCGTTCCAAAAATCACGTTCCCGAAGGGTTCATTCCGTTTGGACTCCGTTTGATATTCCTTTTCTTCGAAACCCTAAAATAGGCAAAAACAGCAATTCTGGGCTAGGCCTCCGGTTAATAGGTTAGTCCCAAAAATAATATATAAGTGGATAATAAAGCCTAATAATGTCCAAAACAGTAGATAATATAGCATGGAGCAATCAAAAATTATAGATACGTTGCAGACGTATCAAGCATCCCCAAGCTTAATTCCTGCTCATCCTCGAGTAGGTAAATGATAAAAAGGATAATTTTTGATGTGAAGTGCTACTTGGCATAATTTTAATGTAATTCTTCTTAATTGTGGTATGAATATTTAGATCCGAAAGATTCGAGATAAAAGTTTAATATTGACATAAAAATAATAATACTTCAAGCATACTAACAAAGCAATCATGTCTTCTCAAAATAACATGGCCAAAGAAAGTTATCCCTACAAAATCATATAGTCTGGCTATGCTCTAGCTTCACCGCACAATCTATTTAAATCATGCACAACCCCGATGACAAGCCAAGCAATTGTTTCATACTTTTGACATTCTCAAACTTTTTCAATCTTCACGCAATACATGAGCATGAGCCATGGATATATCACTATATATGGAATAGAATGGTGGTTGTGGAGAAAACAAAAAGGGAGAAGATAGTCTCACATCAACTAGACGTATCAACGGGCTATGGAGATGCCCATCAATAGATATCAATGTGAGTGAGTAGGGATTGCCATGCAACGGGTGCACTAGAGCTATAAGTATATGAAAGATCAACAAAAGAAACTAAGTGGGTGTGCATCCAACTTGCTTTCTCATGAAGACCTAGGGCATTTTGAGGATGCCCATCATTGGAATATACAAGCCAAGTTCTATAATGAAAAATTCCCACTAGTATATGAAAGTGACGAAATGAGAGACTCTCTATCATGAATATCATGGCGCTACTTTGAAGCACAAGTGTGGTAAAGGATAGTAACATTGTCCCTTCTCTCTTTTTCTCTCGTTATTTTTATTTTTATTTTATTTGGGCCTTTTCTCTCCTTTTTTATGGCCTCTTTTCTTTCCCCTTTTTCCGTCCGGAGTCTCATCCCGACTTGTGGGGGAATCATAGTCTCCATCATCCTTTCCTCACTGGGACAATGCTCTAATAATGATGATCATCACACTTTTATTTTCTTATAACTCAACAATTACAACTCGATACTTAGAACAAAATATGACTCTATATGAATGCCTCCGGCGGTTTACCGGGATATGCAATGAATCAAGAGTGACATGTATAAAAGAATTATGAATGGTGGCTTTGCCACAAATACGATGTCAACTACATGATCATGCTAGGCAATATGACAATGATGGAGTGTGTCATAATAAACGGAACGGTGGGAAGTTGCATGACAATATATCTTGGAATGGATATGGAAATGCCATAATAGGTGGGTATGGTGGCTGCTTTGAGGAAGGTATATGGTGGGTGTATGATACCGGCGGAAGGTGTGCGGTATTAGAGAGACTAGCAATGGTGGAAGGAAGAAAAGTGCGTATAATCCATGGACTAAACATTAGTCATAAAGAACTCATGTACTTATTGCAAAAATCTACAAGTTATCAAAGCAAAGTATTACGCGCATGCTCCTAGGGGGATAGATTGGTAGGAAAAGACCATCGCTCGTCCCCGACCGCCACTCATAAGGAAGACAATCAAAAAATAAATCATGCTCCGACTTCATCACATAACGGTTCACCATGCGTGCATGCTACAAGAATCACAAACTTCAACACAAGTATTTCTCAAATTCACAACTACTCAACTAGCACAACTTTAATATCACCTTCTTCATATCTCAAAACAATTATCAAGCATCAAACTTCTCATAGCATTCAACACACTCGTAAGAAAGTTTTTACTATTCTTGAATACCAAGCATATTAGGATTATTTAAGAAAATTACCATGCTATTTAAGACTCTCAAAATAATCTAAGTGAAGCATGAGAGATCAATAGTTTCTATAAAACAATTCCACCATCGTGCTCGAAGAAATATAAGTGAAGTACTAGAGCAAAACTATATACTCAAATGATATAAGCGAAGCACATAGAGTATTCTAACAATTTCCAAATCATGTATGACTCTCTCAAAAGGTGTGTACAGCAAGGATGATTGTGGTAAACTAAAAAGCAAAGACTCAAATCATACAAGACGCTCCAAGCAAAACACATATCATGTGGTGAATAAAAATATAGCTCCAAGTAAAGTTACCGATAGAAGTAGACGAAAGAGGGGATGTCTTCCGGGGCATCCCCAAGCTTTGGCTTTTAGGTGTCCTTAGATTATATTTGGGGTGACATGGGCATACCCAAGCTTAGGCTCTTGCAACTCCTTGTTCCATAATCCATCAAATCTTTACCCAAAACTTGAAAACTTCACAACACAAAACTTAAAGAAGAAAATCTCGTGAGCTCCGTTAGCGAAAGAAAACAAGAGACCACTTCAAGATACTGTAATTAACTCATTATTTATTTATATTGGTGTTAAACCTACTGTATTCCAACTTCTCTATGGTTTATAAACTATTTTACTAGCCACAGATTCATCAAAATAAGCAAACAACACACGAAAAACAGAATCTGTCAAAAACAGAACAGTCTGTAGTAATCTGTAACTAGCACAATATCTGGAACCCCAAAAATTCTAAAATAAATTTCTGGACGTGAGTAATTTATCTTTTAAGCATCTGCAAAAATAATTAACTAAATATCACTTTCTAAATAAAAATGGCAGCAGTTCTCGTGAGCGCTAAAGTTTCTGTTTTTTACAGCGAGATAACAAGACTTTCCCCAAGTCTTCCAACGGTTCTACTTGGCACAAACACTAATTAAACACAAAAAAAACAACCAAAACAGAGGCTAGGTAAATTATTTATTACTAAACAAGCAAAAAGCAAGGAATAAAAATAAAATTGGGTTGCCTCACAACAAGCGCTATCGTTTAACGCCCCTAGCTAGGCATAAAAAGCAAGGATAGATCTAGGTATTGCCATCTTTGGTCTTAGGAAAGAAAAGAGCAAACTTGCTATCTATAGAATTAATCCTTCTATTTTGATAAATCACATGGCTATTAATGGTAGAGGAAATATTAAGTATGTTACGGAAATTTGTATCTAGGCTAGCCTTTATTTCTTCAATAGATTCGTTTTGGTAACAGAGCAAAAGATTCAACTTTCTCATTCATGGGGTGCCCAAATATGGTTTTCATTTTGTCATAAGTGTCTACGACATCCCCTTCAAGAAAACCTTCTTCAAATATAGAATCTAAGACATGCTTAAAAGAAGAAGGAAGGGCAATATAAAAGTTTTTTAAGTAAACTTCAATTTGTTATTGAGGCACATAGCTAGCCATGATCCTTAATAGTCTATACCAAGCATCTTTCCAAGATTCATCAAGTAAATAACAAAAAATTCTGGAATCATCCTCATCAAAATTATTAAGATTCTCATCGATAACTCCGGTAGGTTTTTCCATAGTATCCTTATTTATGAGCTTAGCGAGAATAGAAGGATTGTCCAAAGTACTAAAACTCGGGAGAGAACCCCCAATTCTTTTTGGTTCCGACATGGCGAGGGTAAGGCGAGCGAAGAGAGGCAAATAGAGAGAGAGAGAGAGGGCGAATAAAACGGCAAGGGTGAAATGGGGGAGGGGAAAACGAGAGGCAAATGGCAAATAATGTGTAGCGCCCTCGATGCGGCCATATCTCCCACATGTCGAAGCATGACTTAGAGGCATAACCGCATTGAAAGCAATGTCGCAAGTGACGTAATCTTCACAACAACCCATGTAATACAATAAGGGAATAAGAGTAACATAGTTGGCTTACACTCGCCACGTCACACAATGCATAAATAACATTACATTCATCCAAATACACTCAAGGTCCGACTACGGAACCAAAAATAAGACAAACCCCAAATGCAACATAGTCCCCGATCGCCCCAACTGGGCACCACTACTGATCATCTGGGAAAGACACGTAGTAACGATGAGAGTCTTCATCGAACTCCCACTTAAGCTCAATCGCATCACCTGGAGCGGTATCATCGGTCCTTGCATCTGGTTTTGGAAGTAATCTGTGAGTCACGGGGACTCAGCAATCTCACACACTACTAGGAAAAGGGCTACTAATGGCGCACCAGTTTTGCCTACTAATGGCGCATCACTGGTGCGCCATTAGTATCACGCGACTAGTATCTGGTATACTAATGGCGCACCACTAGTGCGCCATTAGTATAGGCCACTGGTGCGCCATTAGTATAGGCCACTGGTGCGCCATTAGTATAGGCCACTAGTGCGCCATTAGTATTTTTGAATTTTGAAGGCGGGAAAATAGTAGTGGCGCACCGTCTAACCCCCACCGTGCACCACTGCTATTTTTGAATTTTGAATTTGGATCTGGATCGTGATTTTTTTTGCCCATTTTTAGCTCATTTTTTGGCACGATATTATTTCAAATTTTGTTCCTGTTTTTGGATCTTGTACGTTCTTTTGCCGTGTTCTTTTGTCGGAGAGGAGTTCGCCAGAGAGGAGGAGGAGGTCACCGGAGAGGCGCTCGCCTACATCTCCGGAGAGGAGGAGGAGGAGTTCGCCGGGGAGGAGGAGGAGGAGGTCGCCGGAGAGGAGGAGGAGGAGGAGGTCGCCGGAGAGGAGTTCACCGGAGCATCGAAGAGGAGGAAGGAGAAACCATGAGGGGATGGGAGGAGAGAAGGGAGGAGGAGCTCACCAGAGAGGAGGGAGGAGGAGCTCACCGGAGAGGAGGGAGGAGAAACCGTGAGGGGAGGGGAGGGGAGGAGAGGAGGGAGGAGGAGGTCGCCGGAGAGGAGGAGGGTAGTATGGTGGAGGAGAGAAGGGAAGATGGAGTGGAGGAGAGGAGGAGATGGAGTGGAGGAGAAAAATGAAGGAGGAGAGGACCACGCCCAGCCATATATATGGCATAGTAATGGTGCACCGCGGGCAGGTGCGCCATTACTAACTTTTTTTTATTTTTTTTATTTTCAATTTTGAAGGCGGGAAGATACTAATGGCGCACCATGGGCATGTGCGCCATTAGTAACTTTTTTTTATTTTTTGACTTATTTTGAATTTTAAAGGCGGGAAGATAGTAATGGCGCACCATGGCTAGGTGCGCCATTAGTAAGTTTGATTTTTTTGAATTTTTTTGCCTCTCCAGATCTTAAAAGCCCCGTATCTTTTTTTCTGTTAGGTTTTTGAGGATTTTGAAAATGTTTAACAGGGTTCTCCCAGCTAAATTCGGATGTAACTTTTCGAGTAGATGATTTGTCATATAAAAAACTTTTTCATCCGAGTTCGTATGCAAAAGTTATGCCCATTTTGCAAATTCTCGAGAGATTTTGCAAATAAAGTCGAAATTCATATTTGTAAATTTTCACAACAACTAGACCACATATCACATGGGAAACTTATTTTCTTTTATTTTTTTGACATTTCCATCATATTTGTTTATTTTTTTAAAACTGAAAAGGCGGTCCAGGGGGGTGCATTCGGTGGAAGTGGTGGCCAAGTTACTAATGGCGCACCATGGGGGTGGCACCACTCCCACGATGCGCCATTAGTAGTTTTTTACTAATGGCGCACCATGGGAGTGGTGCGCCATTACTAGTTGAACTAGTAATGATGCACCACCCCCATGGTGCGCCATTAGTAGTTTTGATGAAATTTAAAAAAAAATACTAATGGCGCACCGTGGATGTGATGCGCCATTAGTATTTGCACACTAATGGCGCACCAACACATGGTGCGCCATTAGTATATAGTAATGGCGCACCACATGTATGGTACGCCATTAATGTCAATTCCATCTATAGCCCTTTTCCTAGTAGTGACACCCTCGCGATCAAGACTATTTAAGCTTATAGGAAAGGCAAAGGTATGATGGTGGAGCTGCAGCAAGCGACTCGCATATTTGGTGGCTAACATACGCAAAAGAGAGCGAGAAGAGAAGGCGAAAGCACGAGCGACAAACTATGATCAAGAAGTGATCCTAGAACAACCTACGTCAAACATAACTCCAACACCATGCTCACTTCCCGGACTCCGCCGAGAAGAGACCATCACGGTTACACACGCGGTTGATGCTTTTTAGTTAAGTTAATGTGTCAAGTTTTTTACAACCGGACATTAACAAATTCTCATCTGCCCATAACCGCGGGCACGGATTTCGAAAGATCATATCCCTGTAGGGGTGTCCCAACTTAGCCCATCACAAGCTCTCACGGTCAACGAAGGATATTCCTTCTCCCAAGACAATCCGATCAGACTCGGAATCCCGGTTACAAGACATCTCGACAATGGTAAAACTAAACCAGCAAAGCCACCCGAATGTGCCGACAAATCCCGATAGGAGCCGCACATATCTCATTCTCAGGGCACACCGGATTGTCCAAGGTTCCGGTAGGCCAGCCCAGAGTTGCCCCTGGTGGCCACCGGCAGCTGACACGTTGGACCAACACTCAGAGGAGCACTGGCCCGGGGGTTTAAATAAAGATGACCCTTGAGTCCGCGGAACCCAAGGGAAAAAGAGGCTAGGTGGCAAATGGTAAAACCAATGTTGGGCCATGCTGGAGGAGTTTTATTCTAGGCGAACTGTCAAGGGGTTCCCATTATAACCCAACCGTGCAAGGAACGCAAAATCAAGGAACATAACACCGGTATGACGGAAACTAGGGCGGTAAGAGTGGAACAAAACACGAGGCATAAGGCCGAGCCTTCCACCCTTTACCAAGTATATAGGTGCATTAAGATAAACAAGATATAATACTGATATCCCAACAATAAACATGTTCCAACAAGGAACAACTCCAATCTTCACCTGCAACTAACAACGCTGTAAGAGGGGCTGAGCAAAGTGGTAACATAGCCAAACAATGGTTTGCTAGGACAAGGTGGGTTAGAGGCTTGACATGGCAATATGGGAGGCATGATAAGCAAGTGGTAGGTATGTTAGCATAGGCATAGCAAAAGAGCGAGCATCTAGCAAGCAAAGATAGAAGTGATTTCGAGGGTATGGTCATCTTGCCTGCAAAGTTCTCAGAGTTGGCTTGATCCTCGTAAGTGTACTCAACGGGCTCCTCGATCACGTACTCGTCTCCCGGCTCTACCCAAAGCAATACAACAAGCAAAAGGGAGCACAATCAACCACGTGCAATGCTCAAACAACATGATGCAAACATGGTATGATATGCGGGATGCGATATGTGATGCATATGCATGATTTGGAAAGGAATGATTGAACCTGGCCTCAACTTGGAAACCCAGAGTGCCACTGGAAATAGGAGTTGATTTCGGTCGAAATCGATATAAAGATCACTGGATTCGGATGCACGGTTTGCAAATGGCAAGCAAAACAAGGTATGATGCAAACTGCTTAAAACAGCAACATGTCCACTTGGATGCAAAGTATAAATATGCTACAGCACCCAAACATGTGAATAAAATGCATGGCAGTGATGTACAAGAGATGCTCTACAAAACATGAACACTGAGCTAAATCTATAAACCACTAAAGCATGACTAAAACAGCATGCCAAAAGAGCAAAAGATAACAGGTTTCAGACTTAGTGAAAATAACATCATGTCAGGAATTTAACATCAGGAAGCAATGTTTAGAGCAGGATAACTATATGCTACAGGAAAATATCATGGCAAAGCAAGGCATGACATGAAGCTACTCAAAGCATACAACAAAAGTCCCTTACTGACCATAAGCCAAAAGGGCACAGAAAATATGATTACACCCATGCAAACATAGCAAGTTTTATAAACAGATTCAGACTTAGTGAAATTTCAGGAGATGGCAAAAACAGATTCATGTTGGCATGTTAACAAGCTTGATTAACTCACTATATAGCATATCATGGCATGGAACAAAATCTAGCATGGAGTAGACATGAAAATGAAGCTATCCATGTGCAAAGCGACCTCATAGCATGCTTGCATTAAATCACACAAAAAGGACAAAACAGCATCATGATGTAAAATGACATGTTTGTCAACTTGCTCAAATGTAGAAACTAATGACACCACTGGATTCATTGGATTTTTCTACCCCAAAAACATATATAATATGTTGGGGTTGCAGTAGAAAAATCATGACAAGTGCAATAAGTTGAAAACTGCCCTAAATGGAATCTGACAGAATTGGCAATTCCCATATATGGAATGTCCAGATCTAGACTTGCCTGAAAAGGAAAGCTAGCATATTCCAGAAATGGTAATCGCTGGAATAAAAGAAAAGGAAAAACATGGGGCTATGGAAGGATGACAGGTGGGCCTTGGCCCCCTTGTGATTAGACAGGTGGGCCCTGATTGTCAGTGATACGCGGATAACCCCACACCCCAAAAATATTCACGGAACCTGGGGTTCAAACCCGAGACCTCCCGGGTGTGTGCATGCCTGGGTAACCAGCTCGGCTGTGCTCGTGCTTGTGCCAAGAAGGGGGGGGGGGGCTAGACCCTTTGAATAGACGCGAAGGCCAAGCCTTCCCTTTGCTCCTACGCAGAGAAGATGGTGACGTCGCCGTCGGGCAACGGCGGCAACCAGCGGGGCATAGGGACTCCGGCAGGCGTGCGGGAACATGAGACGGTGTAGCTACGGGGCGCGCATATGCAGCGGCTCGAGCTTGAGCTCGCGCTCGATTCGGGCGCGGCACGACGACGATGGCGCCATGAGGCAGCGAGCGACGTGGATGCGGGAGAGCTGCAGCAGGAGATGCGGCGAACCGGGGCGTGCAAGCCGCGGGCGCGAAAGAGGGGATCCAGAGCGGGGGCACACGGGCATGCTACGGCAGCGACAACAACTACATCTACAAGAAAAAAAATAAACAGGCCTCGCCAGAGCACCGGGAGAACAGCAAAGACACGGATCGACCGAGCCTCGCGGGGTCCTAAATGCCATGGAAAGAAAGGGGGAGGTAGGTGCTTTACCCAGCTCACCCTAGGACACGATGGGGTCAACGAAGACGAGCCGGAGACGACGCGAGGGAGCTCTGAACTTGATGGGGCTGCTATCCGTGAAGCAGGGGAGGAAGAGGACGATGGGGAGGTAGATCTAGGGGACGTGGCATCGAGTGCATGCAGGCAGGGGACGTAGAGGTACTTGACGGCCCTCTCCACGGTAGCAGGCGGGTTGGAGACGACGTGGACGGCTACCCCGAGCTTGAGCTCTTGCTCAGCGAGGCCATGGCGGGCAGGGAGAGGGCACGGCGCGCGGTGATGTCTACTACACAACCTTCTTCTTGTAGACGTTGTTGGGCCTCGAAGTGCAGAGGTTTGTAGGACAGTAGCAAATTTCCCTCAAGTGGATGACCTAAGGTTTATCAATCCGTATGAGGCGTAGGATGAAGATGGTCTCTCTCAAGCAACCATGCAACCAAATAACAAAGAGTCTCTTGTGTCCCCAACATACCCAATACAATGGTAGTGCACTAGTTCGGCGAAGAGATGGTGAAACAAGTGGTATATGGATAGTAGATAAAGGTATTTGTAATCTGAAATAATAAAACAGCAAGGTAGCAAGTGATAAAAGTGAGTGTAAACGGTATTGCAATGCTAGGAAACAAGGCCTAGGGTTCATACTTTCACTATTGTAAGTCCTCTCAACAATACTAACATAATTGGATCATAAAACTATCCCTCAACATGCAACAAAGAGTCACTCCAAAGTCACTAATAGCGGAGAACGAACAAAGAGATTATGGTAGGGTACGAAATCACCTCAAAGTTATTCTTTCCAATCAATCCATTGGGCTATTCCTATAAGTGTCACAAACAGCCCTAGAGTTTGTACTAGAATAACACCTTAAGACACAAATCAACCAAAACCCTAATGTCACCTAGATACTCCATTGTCACCTCAAGTATCCGTGGGTATGATTATACGATATGCATCACACGATCTCAGATTCATCTATTCGACCAACACAAAGGACCTCAAAGAGTGCCCCAAAGTTCTACCAAAGAATCACGGCGAAAACGTGTGCCAACCCCTATGCATAGGTTCATGGGCGGAACCCTCAAGTTGATCACCAAAACATACATCAAGTGAATCAAGTGATATCCCATTGTCACCACAGACATCCACGGCAAGACATACATCAAGTGTTCTCAAGTCTTTAAAGACTCAATCTGATAAGATTACTTAAAGGGGAAAACTCAATTCATTACAAGAGAGAAGAGGGGGAGGAGAAACATAAGATCCAACTATAATAGCAAAGCTCGCGATACATCAAGATCATGCCAAATCAAGAACACGAGAGAGAGAGAGATCAAACACATAGCTACTGGTACATACCCTCAGCCCCGAGGGAGAACTACTCCCTCCTCGTCATGGAGAGCACCGGGATGATGATGATGGCCACCGGAGAAGGATTTCCCCCTCTGGCAGGGGGCCGGAACGGGTCTAGATTGGCTTTCGGTGGCTACGGAGGCTTCTGGCGGCGGAACTCCTGATCTATTATCTGTTCTAGAAGTTTTACGATACGTAGGTATATATGGGTGCAGGGGGTACGTCGGAGGAGCTACGGGGGCCCCACGAGGCAGGGGGCGTGCCCTGGGGGGCGCCCCCCACCCTCATGAGCACCTCCCGTATCTCCTGACGTGGAGTCCAAGTCTATCCAGTGGCTTTCGTTCCAAAAATAACTTCTCCAGTTGATTTCGTTCCGTTTCGACTCCGTTTGATATTCCTTTTCTTCGAAACACTGAAATAGGCATAAAACAGCAAATCTGGGTTGGGCCTCCGGTTAATAGGTTAGTCCAAAAAGTAATATAAAAGTGGAAAATAAAGCCCAATAATGCCCCAAAACAGTAGATAATATAGCATGGAGCAATCAAAAATTATAGATACGTTGGAGACGTATCACGCGGCGCTAAACAAGGCGGCGGTGAGGCAGGTAGAGGAGGGGGGTCGGTCGAGGAGGAGCCCTAGGACGTGGGGGACAAGTTTATAGGGGGGCTAGGGAGCTTCTCCGGCCGTCAAATCGACCGGACACCGACGTGGCTCCTGTGGATGAGCTACCGTACAGGGGAGACGACGCTCCTATCGCAAGCAGGCTAGATGGGCTACTCTGGCTGGGCTGGCCGGTGCCTAGGTGGGCTGCTGGCTGCGGGAGGCCCAGGTGGATGCCTTGGGAGGCTTCTCCCTTTTTCTTTAGATCTGTGAATTTAAATACCGATGTAGAAAAGGAAAAGTCCAGGGAGGTAGGAGAGGTATCTGGCAGAAATAAATATAGCCTCAAGCTCCTGTAATTATGGGCCATTTGAATAAATTGCTTTGGGGATTTTTAAAGGAAGAAAATTAAATCAAGTTTGAATTAAATTCAAACTTGAGTCAATTTTTAACCTAACCAAAACATATTCAAATGAGTTCAAAATTGGCAGAGAGGATGTAGGCATGGTGCCAGATTTATAGGGAGAAGAAGAACATTAATGGAGTAGTGCAATATGGCACTTGCAAGAAAAGAAAAGAAAGGGAAGGATAAGGGGTGATGGTTCAAAGGTTTGAGAGGGTGACAAGGGGTAATGCACATGATGTTCATGGCAACAACATGAATGACCAAATGCAACATGAGATGGCATAGAGAAATATGACAAGTAATGAAAAGGCAAAGCAAAGGGAAACAAAGCAAACCCAAAATGAAACCCTCAAAGAGGAAAACCACATGGTATTGAACACGACAAGGCTGGATACATTGCCAAATTTGGAAGTTTTACATCTGGGGTGTTACATAATGTAATGCGGGAGATAAGGGTTGTGATGGGTACTTGGTATGTTGACTTTTGCGTAGACTCCCCGACAACGGCGCCAGAAATGGCTCGTTTTCGGGAGTCAAATCTTGACTTGACTTGCGCGAACCTCCCCAGCAACGGTGCCAGAAATTCTTCTTGCTACCTCTTGAGCATTGCGTTGGATTTCCTTGAAGAGAAAAGGATGATGCAGCAAAGTAGCATAAGTATTTCCCTCAGTTTTTGAGAACCAAGATATAAATCCAGTAGGAGGATGCACGCAAGTCCCTCGTACCTGCACAAAACAAATAACTCCTCACAACCAACGCGATAAGGGGTTGCCAATCCCTTCATGGTCACTTACGAGAGTGAGATCTGATAGATATGATAAGATAATGTTTTTGGTATTTTTATGATAAAGATGCAAAGTAAAATAAAAATAAAGTAAAAAGCAAAGGAAATAACTAAGTATTGGAAGATTAATATGATGAAGATAGACCCGGGGGCCATAGGTTTCACTAGTGGATTCTCTCAAGAGCATAAGTATTTTACTGTGGGTGAATGAATTATTGTTGAGCAATTGACAGAATTGAGCATAGTTATGAGAATATCTAGGTATGATCATGTATATAGGCATCAAGTCCGAGACAAGTAGACCGACTCCTGCCTGCATCTACTACTATTACTCCACTCATCGACCGCTATCCTGCATGCATCCAGAGTATTAAGTTCATGAAAATAGAGTAATGCCTTAAGCAAGATGACATGATGTACAGGGATAAATTCATGCAATATGAAAAAAAATCATCTTGTTATCCTCGATGGCAACAATAAAATACATGCCTTGCTGCCCCTACTGTCACTGGGAAAGGACACCGCAAGATTGAACCCAAAGCTAAGCACTTCTCCCATTGCAAGAAAGATCAATCTAGTAGGCCAAACCAAACTGATAATTCGAAGAGACTTGCAAAGATAACCAATCATACATAAAAGAATTCGGAGAAGATTCAAATATTGTTCATAGATAATCTTGATCATAAACCCACAATTCATCGATCTCAACAAACACACCGCAAAAAGAAGATTACATCGAATAGATGTCCACAAGAGAGGCGGAGAACATTGTATTGAGATCCAAAAAGAGAGAAGAAGCCATCTAGCTAATAACTATGGACCCGAAGGTCTGAGGTAAACTATTCACACTTCATCGGAAAGGCTATGGTGTTGTTGTAGAAGCCCTCCGTGATGGATGCCCCCTCCGGCGGAGCTCCGGAACAGGCCCCAAGATGGGATCTCGTGGATACAGAAGGTTGCGGTGGTGGAATTAGGTTTTTGGCTCCGTATCCGATCGTTTGGGGGTACGTAGGTATATATAGGAGGAAGGAGTACGTCGGTGGAGCAATAGGGGGCCCACGAGGGTGGAGGGCACGGCTAGGGGAGGGGGGGGGGTAGGCGCGCCCTCCTACCTTGTGGCCTCCTTGTTGGTTGCTTGACATAAGGTCCAAGTCTCCTGGGTCTTGTTCATTCCAAAAATCACGTTCCTGAAGGTTTCATTCCATTTGGATTCCGTTTGATATTCCTTTTTTCAAAACCCTAAAATAGGCAAAAAAACAGCAATTCTGGCCTGGGCCTCCGGTTAATAGGTTAGTCCCAAAAACAATATAAAAGTGGATAATAAAGCCCAATAATATCCAAAACAGTAGATAATATAGCATGGAGCAATCAAAAATTGTAGATACGTTGGAGACGTATCACCGGCCTGAGCCAGTGCCCAGTCGGGCCAGCGCCCGTGCGCCCGCCCGCTATGGCCAGGGCCACTGACCACTGGGCCAGTGCCCCTGGCCCTATGAAACACGGGGTCCACCCCAGAACACTTTTTAAAGGAATTAAAAAATAAATAGTTAATTAATTTATTTATTAACTTAATTAAGTATGATAAATTAACCTAATTACCTACTATTGCTTAGCTAAACAGTCAATGACATGTGGGCCCCGCTGACCCTGTTGACCAGTCAATATTGACTGGTCAACTGCTGACTGTACATGCTGACTCAGCCCCCTGGACCCCACCTAGTCGTTAGATTAACTAAAACTGTTAATTAGCATTGTGCCTATGACATGTGGGTCCCAGAACCCAGTTGACCAGTCAACTGTTGATTGGTCAACTGCTGGCTGCCCCCCGGCCCTACTGTTAGCCGTTGGTACAAACTACCGGGTACATTTATGTGTACCCGTAGCACTTTAGTATAAATGTATTTTCAAATTAAATAAAATCCAGAAATTTAGAAAATCATTTATAACTTTGAAAATTAATATGAAATAATCCATAACTCGGATAAAAATACTTTGTACATGGAAGTTGCTCAGAACGACGAGAAAAATCTGAATATGCAGCCCGTTCGTCCGCCACACATCCCTAGCATAGCGAACACGCAACTTTCCCCCTCTGGTTCATCTGTCCGAAAACGCGAAACACCGGGGATACTTTCCCGGATGTTTCCCCCTTCGCCGGTATCACCTACTGCCGCATTAGGGCACACCTAACACAGCTCATTGTCATGTCATGCATCGTCATGCTTATGTATGCATTATATTTATTGCTTCTTTCCCCTCTTCTCACGTTAGACAGCGAGACCGACACCGCTGCTACCCAGTACGACTATGGTGTTGACGACCCCTCCTTGCCAGAGCAACCAGGCAAGCCCCCCCTTGATCGACCAGATATCGTCCACTCAGTTCTCTCTTATTCTTGCATTAGGTTTGCTATTGTTGTTGATTCATAGCTCCTATTCTGTTGCATAGCCTGTCATTGTTGCTACAATTGTTGATACCTTTACCTGTTATCCTAATGCTTAGTATAGGTTGCTAGTATTCAATCAGTGGCCCTACATTCTTGTCCATCTGCTATGCTATATTATCGGGCCGTGGTCACTTCGGGAGGTGATCACGGGTATATACATACTACACTATTATACATGATACATGGTGGTGACTAAATTCGGGTCGGCTCGTAGCGTACCCGCAAGTGATTCCGATGTGGGGGATGAAGGGGCAGGTGGTTCCATCCAGGTAGTGGTGGGCCTGGGTTCCCGACGGCCCTGACTATTACTTTGTGGCGGAGCGACAAGGCAGGTTGAGACCACCTAGGAGAGAGGTGGGCCTAGCCCTGGTCGGCGTCTGTGGTTACTTCGAAATAACACGCCTAACGAGATCTTGGTATGTGATCTGAGTCTAGCCACTGGCCTATACGCACTAACCAACTACGTGGGAACAGTTATGGGCACTCAACGTCGTGCTATCAGCCAAAGCCTTCTTGATGTCAGCGACTGAGCAGCGCGCGCCGGATTGGACCATAAGCCTGCGCTTGTATTAAGGGGGCTAGGTCTGCTTCCGGCCGCGTACGCAACATGCAGGTGTGCAATGGGTGATGGGCCCAGACCCATGCGCGCATAGGATTTAGACCGGCGTGCTGACCTCTCAGGTGTGCCTAGGTAGGGCTGCGACGTGTTGATCTTCCGGGGCCGGGCATGACCCAGTAAAGTGTGTCCGTTCAGAGGGATCGAGCGTGTTGGGAAATGTGGTGCACCCCTGCAGGGAAGTTTATCTATTCGAATAGCTGTGTCCCTCGCTAAAAGGACGACCGGGAGTTGTACCTTGACCTTATGACAACTAGAATCGGATACTTAATAAAACATACCCTTTCAAGTGCCAGATACAACCCGGTGATCACTCTCTCACAGGGCGACGAGGAGAGGATCGCCGGGTAGGATTATGCTATGCGATGATACTTGGTTAACTTACCATCTACTCTCTTCTACTACTTCAAGACGGAGGCTGCCAGAAGCGTAGTCTTCGATAGGACTAGCTTTCCCCCTCTTATTCTAGCATTCTGTAGTTCAATCCAGAGATACTACCTATTTCATTGATACCAATGCATATGTAGTGTACATCCTTGCTTGCGACTACTTTAGATGAGTACTCACGGTTGCTTTGCTCCCCTTTTCCCCCTTTCTATACCTGGTTGTAGCGACCAGATGTTGGAGCCCAAGAGCCAGCCACCACCGATGATGACTCCTACTACACCGGAGGTGCCCACTACTACGTGCAGGCCGCCGAAGACGACCAGGAGTAGTTTAGGAGGATTCCAGGCAGGAGGTCTGCGCCTCTTTCGATCTGCATCCCAGTTTGTGCTAGCCATCTTATGGCAACTTGTTTAACCTATGTCTGTATTAAGATATAGTTGCTCCCGCTGACTTGTCTATGATCGAGCACTTGTATTCGAGCCCTCGAGGCCCCTGGCTTGTATTATGATGCTTGTATGACTTATTTTATTTTTTAGAGTTGTGTTGTGATATCTTTCATAAGTCCCTGATCTTGATCGTACACGTTTGCGTATGTGATTAGTGTATGATTGAATCGGGGGCGTCACATCTACGCGGCATGCAGATGGATCCGGAACTGCCCGGGCGCACTGGAGGCAAAGTTATCGGCATGTGAGGAGGGCCTGAAGCTGGCGTTATACTGGACTCCCTTGTCTATCCAGGTGGAGACAGACTGTGCAAAGATCTTGAAGCTCCTTGAATTAGGTTCAAAGGGAAGATCAAGGAATATGTCTCATGTGGCCGGCGTCTTGGAGATGTTGCAAGAAAAATCAATGCAAGTCATAAAAATAGGCAGATCACATAATAAGGCTGCACATACTATGGCACTGATGGGTCGTGGTCAACAGCCTTATAGCGTACGGCTTGTTGGTTAGCAAATTCCCCCCAGGAGATTAGCATTGCCATTTCAAATCAATGTACCCCGAGGAGATTAGCATTGTCATTTCAAATGAATGTACTCCCATTTCAAATAAAAAGAAGAGTACTAGCAACAGACTTTCCCCAGTTATAATTTGAGAATTTAGATGCTCACTTGGGGATGTGTTCAAAAAATAAATAAATAAATAGGATACTCACTTGAGGCGTTTGCCGAGCTTCCTCAAGAAAGGCGAAAGGTGGCATGACCGCGGAGGACACGAAAAGTAGTGAAATTCTATAGTGATTTTTCAGAAGTAGTAATTATATTAGAGGAATATATTAAGCATGTGGCCTGCGGTCGTACATATAATATGCAAAACATTCACGACCATCTGTCCCGTCGTGCTCAAAAGTTCCCGGAGAAGATAACCAATTCAACAGTAGCATGCACCCGCCTTTATAGTTTAACCAACCCACGCGTATTAGTATTGGTATTAGTACAAGAAATAATTTATTTATGCCTCGTGTACACACTACTGACCGACACTGCTAGCACTCCTACTGACCGACACTGCTAGTACAACAAATAATTTATTTATGCCTCGTGTACACACTACTGACCATCAACAAATATTCTACGTACTTGGCTCCTGTGAAGTACTCCTACAATTGTATTTCTCGTGAAAAGGAGAGGTTTAGCTTAACTTTAAAGTTTAATTTGCTTATTACTCGATCGCTTCTCTATCTACATTTTCCATTTTTCCATCACGCTCTCTTCCACCTATGATGCACATCACCATCCAAATATAAATGGGGAGTTTGATAACAGATGAATTACAATCCAAACTTGATGGAAAAAAAATTATGCCCCATGGTCATTGCCGCTGGTATGGCATACGCGACCTAAATCGAAGACATTTTAACATTTTTAACCAAACAGATACTCTCTCCGTTTTAAAATAGATGGCCTAATTTTATACTAATTTTGTATTAAAGTTAGTATAAAGTTGAGTCATCTTTTTTAGAACTGAGGGAGTAGGTCCTAAATACAGCACAACACATTCATATACTTCAGAATCAGCTTGCCTCGTCAGTTTTGGGATAGTAGCAACCTGTCTTTGCCTGCTCTCTTGTTCCTCTCATCTTCTGTGCAGGGATTTACATGTTCGTACGGATGTACTGGACTCTTTTTGCAGGAAGAATATATTGGTGTTATGGTACAAATGCCTGGTGGTGACGATGAACACCCCAGTCAGTTTTGTGCTTCTGAACCAATGTAGATCATGCATCCATTACACACACAAAAATCTATTCCGTTTGTGATCTTTCCCACAAGCGTCAGCGGGACTGCCTGCTCCCTCCTCTCGCTCCAGCCGCTCAAACAAGCACCAGCGGGACTACCTGCTCCCTTCTCCCGCGGCCGCCTATGCTGCCGCGCAGGCCTCACCGCCCTACCGTATTCCCATCGCTGGTCTAGCCATCCCTCTACTCATCCACACCTGTTGTTATTCTTCGGGGACGACAGACGGACCAGTAAACCCTCGTACTCCTTCATCGGAATGGATTTTTGTGATCATACATCCAACTCGAATTTGCTAGCGGGTGAGCTAGATCAGGATGACGCCTTTCATGTTGCCTGCAACAGTGCAACTTGCAGGTTTTACCTCGACCTCTTCCTTCATCTTCGAATACAAGGCCACATTATATTGCAGTCCAGTAGTTCATATAATGATGTTCGATGTTATAGAAAGTAAACAAACAGTTCTCCGCCTCCCGTCGGTGCCGCCGTCGGTTCGTATCGTCTCCGGTGGCCTTAGGGGCATGGAGGCATGGTGGATCCCAGTCTTTGCTGGCGGGAGGGCTCCGTTTTTATATGTTTTGTTGAATCTTGTTAGGGTTTGTATCATGTTCAAGAAGGCGAGACGGCGGCGGCTCCCTGAAGATGGAATATTGTTCTCCCCTTCTAACCCTCATTTCGGTGGTGTGTCTAGCATTATCGGTGGGCGTGTGGAGGTGTGTCTCCAGCAGATCTGTCCTTGGTGGATTTGCTCGGATTTGGTCGTAGTTCGTCTACTTTCGTATGTCTTTAGGTCGGATCCTTCCAATCTACGCTAATCTTCATCCACGACAGTTGTTGTTCTGTTGCACTGGTCGTATGGGGTCTTAGCACGATGACTTCCCGACTGTCTACTACAATAAGTTTTGTCCGGCTTGGGCGACAATGACGGTGGTCCGCCTTCAGCTCGCTTCAACCGCTTGTAATCGTTGCTAGGTGGTCTATAGATGTGGATGTAATTTTTATTATTTTTGTTGTTTGTTGTACTGTTATGATTGAAACTGAATAGATCGGAAGTTTTCTCAAAAGAAAAGGAAAACCAAAGCGCGGTTCATCTTTATTACAGTCCAACACTTGATAACAATCAAAATGCTAACTGTTAAGATCAACATACACATTAGCCGTCCTTTTTTGTGAGCTTTCTTTAGTTTGTTATCCTGCCTAGTGGTGGTGTCAATCCATGGTTCCTCGCTTATGCCTTCTTCAAGTTTTATTCACTTTTGCTCTTTTTGCAAACTACCCAGTTGTCAAGTAAGCTGCAAAAGCTAAAAGATCACGTTAGCAGGAACATTCATATAACCTGGATGTTGTCTAAAGCAAGCTTCATTCTTGGGCCATCCTGGCTTTCCAGATAGTTCCATCCCACAATAACAGTCAGAACTAGCTCATGTTGGGCCGATGAAATGAGACAACCCAATCTAAAAAAGGTCACTAGTGCTACTAGAATACAACATTTATTTAGACCAAAAGCATAGTTCCACCTGCCATACTAACTACTAAGTTGTCCAGGGCACAACCAATCAACAGATGATCCATGGTTTCTCTTTTGCCTGTATCTTTTCTTGATGCCAGAAAAATCTGGAATTGGTTAGGCTATGGGCCTTGTAATTTTTTCATTGCTTGTACATATTTATTTTAATTATATAAAATTTCGATTGTTCTACGGTCTCTGGGTCAAAAAAATAATCCACGGTTTCTTTATGGATACACAAAATAACATTGATCATTCTCGGTCCAGCCTATCTAAAGGAGATTACCCTTGGTTAAGATGCTATTTTAAACCAAGGAAATATGATGATCTTGTATGCTATTAGTTTATGCTCCTTCATTTTTGTGCTCACTCAAGATATGTCTTATAAATTCAAATGGTGGTGCCGGTGATAGTAGTAGGATCATGAGTGATTTATTATGCATCAGTTAATAGGATGCTTATGCATTTAGTTAGTACTCCCTTTTAAAGAAATATAAGAGCGTTTAGACAACTATTTTAGTGGTCTAAACACTTTATATTTGTTTACGGAGGGAGTACTAATTAGTGACACTGATGCAATGGAGTGAGAAGGTTACAGTGGATATCACCAAGACAACTCCACGACAATCAACACGTGGAACCTAATGGCGGGGACAAGTCCCGTCACAACTATCGCTCTGTCACCATGACCGTCAAATCAAAAAAATTCTGCACATACAACATTACCTTTTGACATCTCTCCATTTTTTGATCTATATTCGTGTACTCAATGTTGTATTAGAGTATGGAGATTTTATATACATGAACTTAGCCATAAACAACTATTGAATAAATATAACATGGTGAAGTGCGTCGGGGGGGGGGGGCGGTGCCCCCCTATCCACCCCCATAATAGTGTTCAAGTTATGTTATAAAAATAAACTTAGTGAGTAGTTTTGGGTCAAACCAAAAATTTAGAAATTTCACTAGTAAAGCAACTAGTCTTATTATACCGGAGGGGATAATTTACTAATACCCACAACAAATTTATTATGAAAGACGGACTAATGGAATTTCTTTTTTGACAGCAATGTATTCTTTGGGTAGTTCAACTGTACATGTCATTAATCGGATTTGAGTCATCGGTTCCGTGTGGTGCATGGACTAATTGAGGGAGTACTAATTACTGACACTAATGCAATGCACTGCGAAGGTTACAGTGGACATCACCAAGACCTTCGTCTCGCTGATGGTAGACAACTCCACAACAATCAACACTTGGAAGCTAACGACGGGGGAAAGTCTCGTCGCAACTATTGTTTTGTCACCCTGACCATCAAAGTAGCCCTTTTCTGCACCTACAACATTACCTTCAACATGTCTCCATTTTCTTACTGGGACTCCATTTACAAATTTCACCCTAAAATTAGCATGACCATCTTGGCAACCCTGGATTCACCCGCGACCATCTGCCAAACAAAACCATCACAACCTTCATTGTCACTGTCTACAACCTCAGGATCATCTTCATCTTTAGTGCTAGCATAATCTTCGTCGTGTATGACGGTAGTTCCCAGATTAAGTGGAATCCCAGTTTTGACTTGCATTATGGCCCCAAACTCTCAATAGTTTAGGTATATTTAGATGCCTCGGTACAAATGTTATCACACATTTGTTTGCATACTTACCTATCCTATACAGATTTAGACTCTCGGTGTGGTTATGTTCTCTGCAAAGCTCGGCACCTTCGCCGCAGCCAACACATGAAATGAAGCAGACTGTGGCTCTGCTCCTCGCTATTGAAAAGACGGTGATATACAAATATAGAATACTCGGGTTCTGGGACACCTTGTTTGACAATGATGGTTTTCATCTCTTCTACCAAAGCTACATCCGACGGACGATAGATTTCATTTGTGGGAGCGGAAAATCTTTATATGAGGTAATGGAGAATTTATTATCAGTTTGGATCTATATTCGTGTACTCAATGTTGTATTAGAGTACAGAGATTTTATATACATGAACTTAGCCATAAAC
>NC_041384.1:553784488-553786911 GCF_002162155.2 Triticum dicoccoides
GGGCGGTGCCCCCCTGCCCACCCCATAATAGTGTTCAAGTTATGTTGTGAAAATAAACTTAGTGAGCAGCTTTGGGTCAAACCAACAATTTAGACATTTCTCTAGTAAAACGACTAGTCTTATTATACTAGAGGGCATAATTTACTAATACCCACAACAAATTTATTATGGAGGACGTACTAATGGAATTTCTTTTGTGACAGCAATGTATTCTTTGGGTAGTTCAACTATACATGTCATTGATCGGATTTGAGTCACCGGTTCCATGTGGTGCATGGACTAACTGAGGAAGATGCAGCCGTTCCATGGGTACCAGTTCATCCATGAGGATAATTAGTTGAAGCTCACCTGGTATGAAATAGATTGCTCCGATCATCACTTTGTAGCTGTGAGAGTTTTCCATTTTAGTTGCCAACATTTTCTATTGCAAGTTGAAAACTTGAGCTCTCTGTAGTTCTAAGAATGCATCTGTAATGATTTAACACTAGCATTAGGCACCCTTTAGAGCTCCAAAATGTAGTTAACTAAATATATCCAAAGGCACCCGAATGGATGCTAGTGAAGCTAAGTCGCATGGCTGAGGGAAGACAGTGAGCAAACCTAGCACTTGCTCACCTCCCATCCCTTGTAGTTGAGGGAAGAAAGCCCTAGTCATAAACTTTCAACATGCTTTTTTGTTGAGAAAAACTAAAGTTCATGCAACGACAAGGAAGCCCTCCCAATAGGGAGAGAACGCCCCTCCCTTGTATTTCTGGTGCAAACGATCGTTCACTCCGGAGTCGCTCATTCGAGCTAATAGTGCCACCATAGATTGTTGCAAAAAAGTTCTCCCAGGGAACATTTCAGCAATTGTCATGCTATAACAGAGATAGTTTTCATATTATAAGAGAGAGATTAGTCATGATGGGAAGAAATAACTGCACTGCTATAGCCAAAGAATGTGGTACTACAACAAATAAAATTGCCATGCATTTGAGGGATTTGCCATTTTCCAGAAAAAGGAGAAGTTGCCCACATATCCAGGATTTTCCATGATGCAGCAAGGCAAATAGCCATGCTACCGAAAGAAGTTGTCATACATGTTTTGAATAATTGTCATGCTACACTATGCAAAGAAGGGCCACCGGAGGATGACCACGCGTGAGGGAGAGGGGCTGGGGGGCGACCTTTCCGCCTCCACCGGAACCACCGCCGCGACCGTCGCCAGCGCTGGGGGTCACGCCGGCACCACAACCGCCGCCGCTGCTGGCGCCGGTGTCTACGCGATCGGTCCAGGCGCTGTCCTGCGAATCTGAAGGAAATATACCCTAGAGGCAATAATAAAGTTATTATTTATTTCCTTATATCATGATAAATGTTTATTATTCATGCTAGAATTGTATTAACCGGAAAGATAATACATGTGTGAATACATAGACAAACAGAGTGTCACTAGTATGCCTCTACTTGACTAGCTCGTTAATCGAAGATGGTTATGTTTCCTAACCATAAACAAAAGAGTTGTTATTTGATTAACGGGATCACATCATTAGGAGAATGATGTGATTGACATGACCCATTCCATTAGCTTAGCACCCGATCGTTTAGTATATTGCTATTGCTTTCTTCATGACTTATACATGTTCCTATGACTATGAGATTATGCAACTCCCGTTTGCCGAAGGAACACTTTGTGTGCTACCAAACGTCACAACGTAACTGGGTGATTATAAAGGAGCTCTACAGGTGTCTCCAAAGGTACATGTTGGGTTGGCGTATTTCGAGATTAGGATTTGTCACTCCGATTGTCGGAGAGGTATCTCTGGGCCCTCTCGGTAATGCACATCACATAAGCCTTGCAAGCATTGCAACTAATGAGTTAGTTGTGAGATGATGTATTACGAAACGAGTAAAGAGACTTGCCGGTAACGAGATTGAACTAGGTATTAAGATACCGACGATCGAATCTCGGGCAAGTAACATACCTATGACAAAGGGAACAACGTATGTTGTTATGCGGTCTGACCGATAAAGATCTTCGTAGAATATGTAGGAGCCAATATGGGCATCCAGGTCCCGCTATTGGTTATTGACCGGAGACGTGTCTCGGCCATGTCTACATTGTTCTTGAACCGCAGGGTCCGCACGCTTAAGGTTTCGATGACAGTTATATTATGAGTTTATGATTTTTGATGTACCGAAGGAGTTCGGAGTCCCGGATGAGATCAGGGACATGACGAGGAGTCTCGAAATGGTCGAGACGTAAAGATCGACATATTGGACGACTATATTCGGACATCGGAAAGGTTCCGAGTGATTCGGGTATTTTTCGGAGTACCGGAGAGTTACGGGAATTCGCCGGGGAGTATATGGGCCTTATTGGGCCATACGAGAATAGAGGAGAGAGGCCAAAAGGAAGGAGGCCTGCGCCCCCCCCCCCCTCT
>NC_041384.1:553787286-553913090 GCF_002162155.2 Triticum dicoccoides
GCAGCCCCCTTTTCCTTCTTCCTCTCCCCCTCTTTCCCCTTCTCCTACTCCAACAAGGAAGGAAGGAGTCCTACTCCCGGTGGGAGTAGGACTCCCCTTGGCGCGCCCCCTCCTAGGCCGGCCGCCCCCTCCCCCTTGCTCCTTTATATACGGGGGCAGGGGGGCACCTCTAGACACACAAGTTGATCTTCGTGATCGTTTCTTAGCCGTGTGCGGTGCCCCCCTCCACCATATTCCACCTCAGTCATATTGTAGCGGTGCTTAGGCGAAGCCCTGCGACGGTAGAACATCAAGATCGTCACCACGCCGTCGTGCTGACGGAACTCTTCCCCGACACTTTGCTGGATCGGAGTCCGGGGATCGTCATCGAGCTGAACGTGTGCTAAAAGTTGGAGGTGCCGTAGTTTCGGTGCTTGATCGGTCGGGTCGTGGAGACGTACGACTACATCAACCAAACGCTTCCGTTGTCGGTCTACAAGGGTACGTAGATCACAC
This sequence comes from Triticum dicoccoides, assembly GCF_002162155.2. Taxonomy (NCBI): domain Eukaryota; kingdom Viridiplantae; phylum Streptophyta; class Magnoliopsida; order Poales; family Poaceae; genus Triticum; species Triticum dicoccoides. Next base: position 553,787,782 of record NC_041384.1, read on the forward strand.
TCTCCCCTCTCGTTGCTATGCATCACCATGATCTTGCGTGTGCGTAGGAATTTTTTGAAATTACTACGTTCCCCAACAGTGTCATCTGAGCCTAGGTTTTATGTGTTGATGTTATATGCACGAGTAGAACACAAGTGAGTTGTGGGCGATATAAGTCATACTGCTTACCAGCATGTCATACTTTTGTTCGGCGGTATTGTTGGACGAAGCGGCCCGGACCGACATTACGCGTACGCTTACGCGAGACCGGTTCTCCCGACGTGCTTTGCACAAAGGTGGCTAGCGGGTGACAGTTTCTCCAACTTTAGTTGAACCGAGTGTGGCTACGCCCGGTCCTTGCGAAGGTTAAAACAACACCAACTTGACAAACTATCGTTGTGGTTTTGATGCGTAGGTGAGATTGGTTCTTGCTTAAGCCCGTAGCAGCCATGTAAAACTTGCAACAACAAAGTAGAGGACGTCTAACTTGTTTTTGCAGGGCATGTTGTGATGTGATATGGTCAAAACATGATACTAAATTTTATTGTATGAGATGATCATGTTTTGTAACCGAGTTATCGGCAACTGGCAGGAGCCATATGGTTGTCGCTTTATTGTATGCAATGCAATCGCGCTGTAATGCTTTACTTTATCACTAAGCGGTAGCGATAGTCGTGGAAGCATAAGATTGGCGAGACGACAACGATGCTACGATGGAGATCAAGGTGTCGCGCCGGTGACGATGGTGATCATGACGATGCTTCGAAGATGGGGATCACAAGCACAAGATGATGATGGCCATATCATATCACTTATATTGATTGCATGTGATGTTTATCTTTTATGCATCTTATCTTGCTTTGCTTGATGGTAGCATTTTAAGATGATCTGTCACTAATTATCAAGAAGTGTTCTCCCTGAGTATGCACCGTTGCGAAAGTTCTTCGTGCTGAGACACCACGTGATGATCGGGTGTGATAGGCTCTACGTTCAAATACAACGGGTGCAAAACAGTTGCACACGCGGAATACTCAGGTTATACTTGACGAGCCAAGCATATACAGATATGGCCTCGGAACACGGAGACCGAAAGGTCGAGCGTGAGTCATATAGTAGATATGATCAACATAGTGATGTTCACCATTGAAACTACTCCATCTCACGTGATGATCGGACATGGTTTAGTTGATTTGGATCACGTGATCACTTAGAGGATTAGAGGGATGTCTATCTAAGTGGGAGTTCTTAAGTAATATGATTAATTGAACTTAAATTTATCATGAACTTAGTCCTAGTAGTATTTTTCAAATTATGTTGTAGATCAATAGCTCGCGTTGTTGCTTCCCTGTGTTTATTTTGATATGTTCCTAGAGAAAATTGTGTTGAAAGATGTTAGTAGCAATGATGCGGATTGGATCCGTGATCTGAGGTTTATCCTCATTGCTGCACAGAAGAATTATGTCCTTGATGCACCTCTAGGTGATGGACCTATTGCAGGAGCAGATGCAGACGTTATGAACGTTTGGCTAGCTCAATATGATGACTACTTGATAGTTTAGTGCACCATGCTTAATGCTTAGAATCGGGACTTCAAAGACGTTTTGAACGTCAGGGAGCATATGAGATGTTCCAGGAGTTGAAGTTAATATTTCAAGCAAATACTCAAGTTGAGAGATATGAAGTCTCCAACAAGTTCTATAGCTAAAAGATGGAGGAGAATTGCTCAACTAGTGAGCATGTGCTCAGATTGTCTGAGTACTACAATCGCTTGAATCAAGTGGGAGTTAATCTTCCAGATAAGATAGTGATTGACAGAATTCTCTAGTCACCATCACCAAGTTAGTAGAACTTCGTGATGAACTATGATATGCAAGGGATAACGGAAACGATTCCCAAGCTCTTCGTAATGCGGAAATTGACGAAGGTAGAAATCGAGAAAAACATCAAGTGTTGATGGTAGACAAGACCACTAGTTTCAAGAAAAGGGCAGAGGAAAGAAGGGGAATTTCAAGAAGAACAGCAAGCAAGTTGCTGCTCAAGTGAAGAAGCCCAAGTCTGGTCCTAAGCCTGAGACTAAGTGTTTCTACTGCAAAGGGACTGGTCACTGGAAGTGGAACTACCCCAAGTGATTGGCAGATAAGAAGGATGGCAAAGTGAACATAAGTATATTTGATATACATGTTATTGATGTGTACTTTACTAGTGTTTATAGCAACCCCTCAGTATTTGATACTAGTTCAGTTGCTAAGATTAGTAACTGGAAACGGGAGTTGCAGAATAAATAGAGACTAGTTAAGGGTGAAGTGACGATGTGTGTTGGAAGTGGTTCCAAGATTGATATGATCATCATCGCACACTCCCTATACTTTCGGGATTAGTGTTGAACCTGAATAAGTGTTATTTGGTGTTTGCGTTGAGCATGAATATGATTTGATCATGTTTATTGTAATACGGTTATTCATTTAAGTAAGAGAATAAATTATTGTTCTCTTTACATGAATAAAACCTTATATGGTTACACACCCAATGAAAATAGTTCGTTGGATCTTGATCGTAGTGATACACATAATCATAATATTGAAACCAAAAGATGCAAAGTTAATAATGATAGTGCAACTTATTTGTGGCACTGCCGTTTAGGTCATGTTGGTGTAAAGCGCATGAAGAAACTCCATGCTAATGGGTTTTTGGAATCACTTGATTATGAATTAGTTGATGCTTGTGAACCATGCCTCATGGGCAAGATGACTAAAACGCCGTTCTCCGGAACTATGGAGCGAGCAACTGACTTATTGGAAATAATACATACTGATGTATGAGATCCGATGAGTGTTAAGGCTCGCGGCGGGTATCATTATTTTCTGACCTTCATAGATGATTTGAGCAGATATGGGTATATCTACTTAATGAAACACAAGTCAGAAATATTTGAAAAGTTCAAAGAATTTCAGAGTGAAGTGGAGAATCATTGTAACAAGAAAATAAAAGTTTCTACGATATGATCGCAGAGGTAAAACATTTGAGTTACGAGTTTGGCCTTCAGTTAAAACAATGTGAAGTAGTTTTACTACTCACGCCACCTGGAACACCACAGCATAATGGTGTGTCCGAACATTATAATTGTACTTTATTAGATATGGTGCGATCTATGATGTCTCTTATCGATCTACCACTATCGTTTTGGGGTTATGCATTAAAGACAGCTGCATTCACGTTTAAAAGGGCACCATCTAAGTCCGTTGAGACGACACAATCTGAACTGTGGTTTGGCAAGAAACCAAAGTTGTCGTTTCTTAAAGTTTGGGATTGTGATGCTTATATGAAAAAGTTTCATCCTGATAAGCTCAAACCCAAATCAGAGAAATATGTCTTCATAGGATACCCAAAGGAGACTGTTGGGTACACCTTCTATCACAAACCCAAAGGCAAGAGTTTTGTTGCTAAATTCGGAGTTTTTCTAGAGAAGGAGTTTCTCTCGAAAGAAGTGAGTGGGAGGAAAGTAGAACTTGATAAGGTAATTGTACCTTCTCCCTTATTGGAAAGTAGTTCATCACAGAAATCTGTTCCTGTGACTACTACACCAATTAGTGAGGAAGCTAATGATGATGATCATGTAACTTTAGATCAAGTTACTACCGAATCTCGTAGGTAAACCAGAGTGAGATCCGCACCAGAGTGGTACGGTAATCCTGTTCTGGAGGTCATGCTACTTGACCATGACGAACCTACGAACTATGAAGAAGCGATGGTGAGCCCAGATTCCGCAAAATGGCTTGAGGCCATGAAATCTGAGATGGGATTCATGTATGAGAACAAAGTATGGACTTTGGTTGACTTGCCCGATGATCGGCAAGCCATTGATAATAAATGGATCTTCAAGAGGAAGACGGACACTGATAGTAGTGTTACTATCTACAAAGCTAGAATTGTCGGAAAAGTTTTCGACAAGTTCAAGGTGTTGACTACGATGAGAGTTTCACACTCGTATCTATGCTTAAGTCTGTCCGAATAATGTTAGCAATTGCCGCATTTTATGAAATCTGGCAAATGGATAAACAAAACTGCATTCCATAATAGATTTATTAAAGAAGAGTTGTATATGATACAACCAAAAGGTTTTGTCAATTCTAAAGGTGCTAACAAAATATGCAAGCTCCGGCGATCCATCTATGGACTGGTGCAAGCATCTCGGAGTTGGAATATACGCTTTGATAAGTTGATCAAAGCATATAGTTTTATACAGACTTGCGATGAAGCCTGTATTTACAAGAAAGTGAGTGGGAGCACTACAACATTTCTGATAAGTATATGTGAATGACATATTGTTGATCGGAAATAATGTAGAATTATTCTGCAAAGCATAAAGGAGTGTTTGAAAGGAATTTTCCAAAGAAAGACCTCGGTGAAGCTGCTGACATATTGAACATCAAGATCTATAGAGATAGATCAAGACGCTTGATAAGTTTTTTTTTCAATGAGTACATACCTTGACAAGATTTTGAAGTAGTTCAAAATAGAACAATCAAAGAAAGAGTTCTTGTCTGTGTTACAAGGTGTGAAATTGAGTAAGACTCAAAACCCGACCACGACAGAAGATAGAAAGAGAATGAAAGTCATTCCCTATGCCTCAGCCATAGGTTCTATAAAGTATGCCATGCTATGTACCAGATCTATTGTATACCCTACACTGATTTTGGCAAGGTAGTGCAATAGTGATCTAGGAGTAGATCACTGGACAGAGGTCAAAATTATCCTTAGTGGAATAAGGATATGTTTCTCGATTATGAAGGTGACAAAAAGATTCATCATAAAGGGTTACGTCGATGCAAGTTTTGACACTAATCCAGATGACTCTAAGTCTCAATCTGGATACATATTGAAAGTGGAAGCAATTAGCTAGAGTAGCTCTATGCAGAGCATTGTTGACATAGAAATTTGCAAAATACATACGGATCTGAATGTGGCAGACCCGTTGACTAAACTTCTCTCAGAAGCAAAACATGATCACTTTTTGGGTCTTAATCACATAGCGATGTGAACTAGATTATTGAATCTAGTAAACCCTTTGGGTGTTAGTCACATGGAGATGTGAACCAATCACATAAAGATGTGAACTATTGATGTTAAATCACATGGTGATGTGATCTAGATTATTGACTCTAGTGCAAGTGGGAGACTGAAGGAAATATGCCCTAGAGGCAATAATAAAGTTATTATTTATTTCCTTATATCATGATAAATGTTTATTATTCATGCTAGAATTGTATTAACCGGAAACATAATACATGTGTGAATACATAGACAAACAGAGTGTCACTAGTATGCCTCTACTTGAGTAGCTTGTTAATCGAAGATGGTTATGTTTCCTAACCATAAACAAAGAGTTGTTATTTGATTAACGGGATCACATCATTAGGAGAATGATGTGATTGACATGACCCATTCCATTAGCTTAGCACCCGGTCGTTTAGTATGTTGTTATTGCTTTCTTCATGACTTACATGTTCCTATGACTATGAGATTATGCAACTCCCGTTTGCCGGAGGAACACTTTGTGTGCTACCAAACGTCACAACGTAACTGGGTGATTATAAAGGAGCTCTACAGGTGTCTCCAAAGGTACATGTTGGGTTGGCGTATTTCGAGATTAGGATTTGTCACTCCGATTGTTGGAGAGGTATCTCTGGGCCCTCTCGGTAATGCACATCACATAAGCCTTGCAAGCATTGCAACTAATGAGTTAGTTGTGAGATGATGTATTACGGAACGAGTAATGAGACTTGTCGGTAACGAGATTGAACTAGGTATTAAGATACCGACGATCGAATCTCGGGCAAGTAACATACCGATGACAAAGGGAACAACGTATGTTGTTTTGCTGTCTGACCGATAAAGATCTTCGTAGAATATGTAGGAGCCAATATGGGCACCCAGGTCCCGCTATTGGTTATTGACCGGAGACGTGTCTCGGTCATGTCTACATTGTTCTCGAACCGTAGGGTCCGCACGCTTAAGGTTTCGATGACAGTTATATTATGAGTTTATGAGTTTTGATGTACCGAAGGAGTTCGGAGTCCCGGATGAGATTGGGGACATGACGAGGAGTCTCGAAATGGTTGAGACGTAAAGATCGATATATTGGACGACTATATTCGGACATCGAAAAGGTTCCGAGTGATTCGGGTATTTTTCGGAGTACCGGAGAGTTACGGGAATTCGCCAGGGAGTATATGGGCCTTATTGGGCCATACGGGAATAGAGGAGAGAGGCCAAAAGGAAGGAGGCCTGCGCCCCTCCTCTGGTCCGAATTGGACAAGGGGCGCAGCCCCCTTTTCCTTCTTCCTCTCCCCCTCTTTCCCCTTCTCCTACTCCAACAAGGAAGGAAGGAGTCCTACTCCCGGTGGGAGTAGGACTCCCCTTGGCGCGCCCCCTCCTAGGCCGGCCGCCCCCTCCCCCTTGCTCCTTTATATACGGGGGCAGGGGGGCACCTCTAGACACACAAGTTGATCTTCGTGATCGTTCCTTAGCCGTGTGTGGTGCCCCCTCCACCATATTCCACCTCGGTCATATTGTAGCGGTGCTTAGGCGAAGCCCTACGACGGTAGAACATCAAGATCGTCATCACGCCATCGTGCTGACGGAACTCTTCCCCGACACTTTGCTGGATCGGAGTCCGGGGAACGTCATCGAGCTGAACGTGTGCTAAAACTCGGAGGTGCCGTAGTTTCGGTGCTTAATCGGTCGGGTCGTGGAGACGTACGACTACATCAACCAAACGCTTCCGTTGTCGGTCTACAAGGGTACGTAGATGACACTCTCCCCTCTCGTTGCTATGCATCACCATGATCTTGCGTGTGCATAGGAATTTTTTTGAAATTACTACGTTCCCCAACAGGATCCGACTCTGAGATGGATCTGGATCAAGAGGTAGAACATTTGGCTCCGACCAGATGACGGATCTGTTTCAAGGATAGCCGGATGGCCGGGACATGGAGAGATGGATTTCTTTATGCGCATTCACTGTCACGATGGACGACAGTACGAGATAGCGATCACGATATTCTTGCCGGCCGGTACTTGGACGTAGATGAGCAGATGCACACAGGTATGCGTTTGAATATCGAGGAATTCGAAATTTTTGTTGAAGATTGCTTGCCGGAGACTTTGGGCGGGGAGGATCAGATCGAGGTCGTAGATCTAACATTGGAACTAGATGCCCCGATACCTAAGCCAAAGATCGGAGGAAGGTTTTGGGTCCTAGCCAACAATGAAGAAGAAGAAGAAGACGATGATGTTGAGCTAGATTCTCCTGGAGTCATGAAGCCAAAGTCGCCCGAGATGCTATCTAGGTTCACGACACCAATTGCTGAATCTTTCATGAAGCTCACGCATGGCGAGGGGCGCAAAGACAGGAGGGTTGCAGAGCCAAGACCGGCGGCTCTCGGCAAGCCATTGTCGATGAAGATCAAACCTTGGAAAGGACCCCTCCCCAAGGTAAATTTGTCACAACCCACTTTATCAGATTTTTTCCAGTGGATGGTTGGAAAAAAATCACTCGCAAGAAGAAGAAAGGTTTCTCCGGCAGTAGTTCATCCGCCACTGCCAACCATCGGTCCAGGAGCGATCCGGGAGGTGTGGCTAGTTTGTTTGAATCTGTTGCTAGGAATTGGTGGGCCGGAGGAAGAGAATTCCGGCTTGGGCCCGAGGTGTGCTGGGTATGAGGCCCAGTGCGTGGCCTAGGAACCAGTAGCGGACTTTCCTTCTTAGGGCAGGCTACATGGGGACGCGTTGGATCGTGTGTCTCATGCACGTATGGAGATTAGGCAATGCAGGATAGCCCGCCCAGGGTTTCCTAAGCTGCTTACCAGTCGGACAGCGAGGGTTGTGCCCGTTGTTCGATCGCCCTTCGAGACCATGGCCGGACGCGGGAGGGGCTTGCCGCCGCCGCACAAACCCGCTCCACCGCCGCTGAAGGCCGCACCCCCGCCCGCCCGGACCGCGCCCCACAACCTATGGTGGCGCCGCAGCCGAAGCAGGCGTCGTCGCAGCAACGGGTCGGGGCGTAGCAGCACAGACCTGCGCCACAGCCTCTAGCGGTGCCGCCGCCATGCCTGGTAGTGCAATCTCCAGCGGGAGGGCATGCTCCACGGGATGGCCATGCATCCGACTACCCGTGCAATGCTGTTTCCCATAGGACGGCGACGGGCTGAGGATATGCCGCTGTAGCACATGGTGGTCATGGCCCCTCTCGTGGCCGTTGGGGGGATGATGGGGTCAATGTTTATGGTGATGGACAGCATCGTGGTTCGTCGTCGACTGGCGGCGACCGTGGATACGCCTGGTGTCACAACCCTAGTAAGTATATGCATTAGAGTGAATGCATCATGTCTACTTTATTCAGAAAGTTGAAATGGGGATGACAGAAACCCCCAGCACCACTTAAACCAACTAGGGTTTACTAAAATCCTTTTCAATAAACCTGAAATGGCCTTCTAAAATGTTCATCATCTTTGCCTTGGTCTAGAACCTCTGACAAAAATGGTGCACAATTTTATAGGACAGCATAAGGTCACTGGATTAAATCATACTCTATTTCCATTTGGACATTTAAATACTATAAAATATTTTAACTGTCCAAATAATCATAAACTAAAATGTTTACTGTTGGATATACTTTAATAGTAGCCACATGATTTTGGGTTTGTTCTGGTATTTTTTTAATAAAGCCCTGATGCTCCAGAAGAGATAGAAAACATGAACTAAGAGAGAGAGAGAGAGTTTTACCTGGCCTCACCTGTGCAGCCCACCTGGCTGGCCCAGCTGGCGGCCCAGCCAACTGGCCCAGTCCACCACCGCAGCTCCCTCTGTCGCCTTCCTCCTCGCGGCGCTAGGCACGGGCATCTGCCCGCGGTGCGCTAGCATGCGTGTGGCCACCGACGGCCACCTCCTGCTTCTGCCGAAGCCCTGGAGCACTCCAGACGACGCCACGCACCCCCTGGAATCCCCTCGACCTCTCGCCGTGCCTCTCCCCTCCTCTGTCTCTCTCACATGCAGCCTCCCAAACACGCCCGTCGCGCCGCTCGCCGTTCCCGCGGCCACCGGCCACGCCATGCCTCACTGACGCGCCCAGAAGCTCCGCCACTTCGTACTCTACCCCCTCGCTGAGCTACGCAACACCGGACTCCTCGAAGCGCCGCCCCCAACGCCTTCTTCCTCCTCGGGTCGCCAAGATCGCCTCCGTCGCCCCACTCGCTCCGGCCCTCCCCGAGCTCACTGACCTGCCCTACACGATCCTCGTCAGCTTCTACCCCTTGTCTCTGCGACGTTTGCTAGCTCTAGTCGCCGTTTTGCCGATGACCGAACCCCAACCACCGCCTGCGCTCGCCGCCGCCGATGCTCCGGTGACCATTTGGTCCCGGGCGCATGTCCACCGAGCTCGCTGCACCGCGTGGAGAATCTCAGTGCTTTGCCTCGCACGTTTCCACAGCGCAGCCGCGTTCTCGCGCACACCCGAACGTCGGCCGCCGCAGCCGAGCTCCTCGCCGTTGTCTCCGGCCGCCCCATCCCCTGCAACCACCACCGTTGGACGCACCGCATCGCGACCGTTCCAACGAGACCAGCCCCGCTTGCTCCAATCGCGGGAGTTGGCCAGACGGGCAACGCCGCCGCCTCTGCATACACCGGCGAGGAACCGCCGGCCTAATCCGGTCATTAGGAGCTAATTACCATTTAGGTTAACACATGGGCCAATGACAGTCGGGCCCCACCGGTTTAATTAACCTACTAACAAAATTAGTTACACCTAATCTAATTCCAGTGGACCCACGCGTCAGAACTGACCTAGCTGACGTGGCCGTTGACCAGGCCCACTTGTCAGCCACACGAGCCAGCAATGTGACACTGACCAATGGGCCCCACCTGTCAGGTTTGACCTGGACTGTCTCCGTTGACTGCTGACGTCACAGTGACGGAATGCTGACCCAATAAGTATTTTCTGGATTTATTCTTATTCAGGAAATTCCAGAAAATATCACAAACTTCAAAAACTCATAGAAATTAATCTGTAACTCTAAATGCAAAGATTTATATATGAAAATTGGTCAGAAAAATTCAATCTTTCCGTCTGTACTAGTTTCATGCATGTCAGAAGACTTTAACCTTGCTGTTTAGATGAAACAAGTTAATGCACTAATATGACCTCTTATTTTCGGTTTGCATTTCAATATTTGATTCAAATGAGCTCACACCAACCTGTTCTATGTTGCATTAGCCAAAACACACTCATTTTGCCATGTCATTGCCTGCATCATATTGTTGAATATTGCCATGTGATGATTGTGCTTCGATGTGTTCTTCGTGGTAGGTTCTGTCTCCGAGGATATTCACGAGTATCCAACTAAAGGGCAGTATCCTTCTACCACTCCGTCAGGCAAGAAAAGCCCCCTTGTTCATTCCGATACAATCCCGCTCTCTCGCTTCTGCTCTCTTTTACTGCATTAGGACAACAACGATTCAACTGTTACATGCTACGGTAGTTGAACCCCTTTCCTCTGCATGACCTGTCATTACCACAGTAAATAGATGAAACCCACTAGCATGAGTAGGAGTTGTTTGAGCCCTGATGTGCCTACTCATTCATGCTTGTTTGTCATGTCTGCTACTACTTAGAGTTGAGTCAGGTCTGATTCATCGGGGATGAATTGGAATGGTGATGAACATGTCCTACTGTGTGTGAGCTAAGTGCGTGAACACGATTTGGCAAAGGTAGCGGTGAGAGGCCATGTAGGAGTACGTGGTGGGTTGTCTCACTGAAACCGTCCTCAGGAACTGAGTTCTGTGTTTGTGATCCATGAAACAGCTACTACCATGCATTGGGACCTGAAATATGACCCCGCTTGACTTATTAACCGCCCCTGTCCTCTGTCCAGGAGTTGCAACTAGTTTTTGGTGTTTGTAGGATATGTGTTGGAGGTCGTGCATAGCACTGACCCTAGGGGTGGGCTATGATGCGGTAGATACACCATGGCACCGTGTACCGGGCGCCCGTTTGGTGTCTTGGGAACCCTGCACACATCGTTTGGGGCTATGAGCGAAATCCGGCCAGATCTCCTCGCGGATGGAACCCTAATAGGCGATAAACCTGGACTAGAGACTTGTGTGGTTAGTCAGGTCGTTGTCTACACCCACGTCGGCTTTCGCTTGAAGTCTGCCGAGCACATGTCGTGTGCAGATGCTTAGTGGTGGAAACATGTGTGAAGAAGTACACCCCTGCAGGGTTATAAATGATCTATTCGAATAGCCGCATCCACGGTAAAGGACTTCTGGGTTGCCTATAACAGTTCATAGACAAGTGAAAGTGGATACTCTAAAATGCGCAAGATAAGCGTGAGTGCTATGGATGGCGTTCTTGTAGGGAGACAGGAGCGGATCCATTGTGGTGTATTGATATGGTGAATATGTGGACTCGTGTGCGCCACCTCAAAAGAGTTACTTGAAGCCGTAGTTTAGGATAGCAACCGAGTCAAATCTGGCTTGCTGCAGTTAAACTCCACCACCCCCTTTGTTGATACCGATGCATATGTAGTTAGTTCTGATGTAAGTCTTGCTAGGTACATTTGTACTCACGTTTGCTTAATTTATGTTTTTGCAGAGAGACTTTAGTCTCGCTAGTAGTTCTGTGTGGACTTCGATGTTTAGCTTGATACCTTAGCTACGATCTTGTGCCCTCGGCAGGATCTGGTAGATAGTCAGGCTTCTCAGCCTTTTCCATTTGTAGATGTCTGCACTCAGACATGTTAAGCTTTCGCGTGTGCTTTGACTTGTATGCTCTGAATGTTGGGTCATGAGACCCATGTTTGTAATATCTCGCTCCTCGGAGCCTATTGAATAAATACTTTGAGTCGTAGAGTCATGTTGTGATGCCATGTTGTATTTACACGTATCGAGCATATTGTGTGTATGATTGAAATGCTTGGTATGTGTGGGATCCGACAACCTAGTTGTCTATCCTTGGTAGCCTCTCTTATGGGGAAATTTAGTCTGGTGCTTCAACTGAGCCATGGTAGTCTGCTACAGCCCGGTTTACCGGAGTCCTGTTAGCCCAGTTGCTACTGCTACTTAGACTGGCCGACATGTGTCCTTCTTCTATCTTATGTATGTCCCTTCGAGGAAATGTCACGCGGTGTCTTTCGGTGTCCTGTTAGCCTGCTACAGCTCGGATTCCCGGAGTCCTGCTAGCCTAGTTGGTACAGCCTGAATTCACTCGCTGATAACCGACACGTTCGTTGTTGGGTCATGTATGCCTGTCCCTGTAAGTTAGTGCCACTTTGGGTTTACAACTAGTCATGTCGGCCCGGGTTCTCTGTCATATGGATGCTAGCGACACTATCATATACGTAAGCCAAAAGGCGCAAACGTTCCAGGGCCAGGTATGGTGGCACCCGTGGGAATACCGTGTGTGAGGCCGCAAAGTGATATGATGTGTTACATGCTAGATTGGTGTGACTTAGGATCGGGGTCCTGATAGCTTTGGTATCAGAGCCTGACTGCCTATAGGATTACCAAGCTAAACTGGTCGAAGTTGAGTCTAGAAATTCTTTAGTTGTGTAAGGGAATTGATTGGGGAAGGGAACGTAAGGCTCTTTTTACTCCTTTACCTTATGCCCTTCTGATCTGAGTCAACCTCTTCTTCTCTACGGGGATTAAGAACTAGGCTTCCTCTTCTTTCTATCAGGATCACGTGTTACTTAGCCCTAGACCTATAGGATTGATGGATTCAAGCCCTAGTTCAGTTTCTACTATTTCCGTGTGTTCATAGTTGATCTCAAAACCTTGATATTGTGATGTTGAGTGGCTATGCCACCATTTTGCAGGATGTCTCAATCTTTTTGAGCATTTACATCTGTTATGCTGTCTGAGCCATCCTGGGTTTCTAAATAATCTGATGCATTTGCAACTCCCTTCTTTCCGTTCCCGATGTTTTTTGGGCCAGATTAACCACACTAACCAGTGTGTTGAGGTACTTCATTACCTCGGTATATATGCTGGAACTATTATTATGACCCTAGGCGTCTTAGAGGATCACCTGGTAATCTAGCCATGTTTTGTGTTCCCAGTGTGATGAATCTGGACCCCATTCTCGAAAGCATCTCGTGATGTTATTAGCTAGTAGGTATTCCATCGCTGGGTTCCTGAACCCAAGATTCGCTCTACTTACTTTTTGTTGATAGTGTTGCTCATTCCTTTAGGATATTAGCAACCTTTGCGATAGACCTCGATTTCTGTGGTATTTCTTTCTTCCAAATACCGTGAACTACTTATGGTAGAAGTTCCTCATTGAATCGAAAGATCACAACCAGAGTGCTCTTGACGAGTTCTTGATTCTATGCTGTGACTCTGCCAGTTCTACCTTTCTGCATGGGTTATCCAGAAGAAACTCGTCAAACTTGGTTCGACATACTAACCTATGCATCCACAACTCAGAAAGTTATATGTTCCTTGATTTGTCCCTCTCTTTAGTTGTATCCCAATCTCCATGTATCATTTGATAATCAAGAGCATGTCATGCATTCATGCTCATTGATACCTCATATCCTTGTGGTCTATCAAGCCATTCTATTTCAGAATGACTAGGAGAAACAAACTCTAGTACCTCATCCATATCCAGGGTTGGGTCAAAATAGTTGTGTATCGCAGATCAAAACGCCAATCCAGCTTCTGATTCTGTTCTACCCTGAAGTATTGCCCTCTTGATGTCAGAAATGTCATGAGAATTGCACCACCTCTTATGAATTCTTGACGCGGTGATACTTCTCGCCATCATTATTCATTCCTCGGTTCCGTGTTGTTGTAACTGGAATGCCGACAACTGAACTATGATGTGTGAAATCAATACTCCTAGCAACCTCGTTGCTTGGTAGTTAATGGAAAATACTCTCACTCTTAGCGTGCTGGTTATTGAGTCATCTTCCTAAGATTGATCGTGCTACCTAGTCCATTTTTCTGGTGCACTCTTCGATCAATGAGTTTGGATTATGTGAAATTCCTTGCTCTTTCGATCATATCGTCTTGTCCTAAAAAGCAAGATTGTTCTCGAGCTTAGTAACATATCGGTGGTTCGTGATTTCCCGAATATCTTCTCAAAAGTAATACCAGGTTGTCACCTGACCGCTATGTTGAGTTCGTGATCAAGTTGGTTTTCTTGTAAACCACTCCTTCTCCAATAATCTGTATTGGATACCCATGAGCTAGTTGGTTAAGCTAAGCAACAACTTGGAGGGTTGTAAGATAAAAGCTTTCCTAACTTAGCTCATTCCAAAGGGATATCCTTGTGTTTGTGTGTGTGTTGACGAGAGATGATATCTTCATCGATTGTTCTTCGTGATCGGTTGTTGAATCTATTGTCTTGTCCAAACCTTGATTTGAGTGTGGGCTATCGTAAAATCAAGTTAGAACCAACGATAATCGTAATGTTGTCTTACTCGTAGTTGACCCCTCGAGCATACACCATTACATCTTTTGGTCTGACCAATACTATCACATTGTTCACATAATGGTGGAATTCGAGTGATATGGAAATTTGGATGAGTTGCTGTTGAGCCCATGAGAAACATCTTGTCTCCTCCATGATTCATGTTGAACATTAAGCTAGTGTTGGAAACTTTTGAAAGCGTTTCTTCATGCTAGCTCATGAAGCATATGTTTGGGTGAAAGAAGTGACTTTCTCCAAGTTCACATGCATTAGGTGTAAGTCGCCGCCATGAATTTGAGAAAGGTTTGTTTGTTTCCCCTGGAATCATCCCAAATCAGTCATGCATACGTGTGAAGTATTCTATGGTTTGGTAGATTAATTACCTCCACTCCATATGTATTCCCTAGCACACCAAGCCACTGGTTAATTTGTTCAAGGAAAAGAAGTTCCTAAGTGATAATCCTTAAGGACCCAAAGGTACATGCGCAGGACTTCGCTCTCCGCAATGATGGTTCCCCACCTGAACTCAGTAGTGTTTTATTATAAGACTACTACGTGGTCATGCTTGTCTTGGTTAGCGTGTTCATAGGTTTGTAGCAGAACCAGCTCATGTTTTGGAGCTTGCTATCGTAGTTCATTTCCCGAGAATCTCGCAACATTATCTCGTCGAATTGTGTTGCAACTTTTCTTTTCAGACATGTTGAGTCTGAAGTATCTGTTACCAATCAGATCTGAATCTCAGGCAGATATGATGGTTGGAACATTCCCAACATTTGAATTTTGTCCCCAGCTTGCACCCGCCATTGTGCCATTTTACTATGATCCGCCTTCTTAGTAATTGCTGTTCAGGATCATCTTCAAAAGTGGACTTACCATGGGTCCCATCCATTTCTGGTGATAAGCAAAAATCATCCATTGCGTTGTCTTCAACAAGGTACTCCACATCATCCATTCTAGTCCGAGTATGTCATTCTTTTGAACTCCTTCAAATGATCGATTGTGATTGCCTTAGGTTGGTATAAATAGTCGCAATGATCTATGTATCAAAAGTAATTATTTTGCCACTTAAGGGAATAATTCTATGAGTCACCTTCCCTAAGGTGCCCTGTTATGGAATCATGGAGATTATTTCCTCGCTATCTTGAAACCATGCACCATCTTCTAAGCATGGAATTGTTGCCTACTAATCTGAACCTTCGTCACTTGCTTCTTTCCATCGCTCCTCATATGTGTTTTTGTCCCTCAACTCAAGAGATGTTTCTCCGTCTCGTTCCGTGAGTTGATCATGTGATCATTAAGATGATCCATCCTTGTGGAGTTATCTCGCGCTTCTGTCCCCGTGTTGGGTGAAGATCTTGAAAGCAAGGATGTCAAGTTCAAGATGATGCAATGACTCAATATCTTCGATGAGGACAGTTGGATCATGAAGATCGTGTTAGTTTTCCCCCCTCGTCTTACCCTACGCTTGAACCTCGGGACGAGATGCTTGTTTAGTGGGGGTGAGTTGTCACAACCCTAGTCAGCATATGCATTAGAGTGAATGCATCATGTCTACTTTATTCAGAAAGTTGAAATGGGGATGACAGGAACCCCCAGCACCACTTAAACCAACTAGGGTTTACTAAAATCCTTTTCAATGAACCTGAAATGCCCTTCTAAAATGTTCATCATCTTTGCCTTGGTCTAGAACCTCTGACAAAAATGGTGCACAATTTTATAGGACAACATCAGGTCACTGGATTAAATCATACTCTATTTCCATTTGGACATTTAAATACTATAAAATATTTTAATTGTCCAAATAATCATAAACTAAAATGTTTACTGTTGGATATATTTTAACAGTAGCCATGAGTAGTTTCATGATTTTGCGTTTGTTTTGGTATTTTTTTAATAAAGCCCTGAAGCTACAGAAGAAATAGAAAACATGAACTAAAAGAGAGAGAGAGAGAGTTTTACCTGGCCTCACTTGTGCTGCCCACCTGGCCGGCCCAGCTGGCGGCCCAGCCAACTGGCTCAGTCCACCACCGCAGCCCCCTCTGTCGCCTTCCTCCTCGTGACAGTAGGCACGGGCATGTGCCCGCGGTGCGCTAGCACACGCGTGGCCACCGACGGCCACCTCCTGCTTCTGCCGACGCCCTGGATGACTCCAGACGACGCCACGCACCCCCCGGAATCCCCTCGACCTCTCCCCGTGCCTCTCCCCTCCTCTGTCTCTCTCACGCGCAGCCGCCCGAACACGCCCGTCGTGCCGCTCGCCATTCCCGCGGCCATCGGCCACCCCACGCCTCATCGACGCGCCCAGAAGCTCTGCCAGTTTGTCCTCGACCCCCTTGCTGAGCTACACAACGTCGGACGCCTCGAAGCGCCGCCCCCGATGCCTTCTTCCTCCTTGGGCCGCCGAGATCGCCTCCGCCGCCCCGCTCGCTCCCGCCCCTCCCCGAGCTCGCTGAGCTGCCCTACACGATCCTCGTGAGCTTCTACACCATCTCCCCCTTGTCTCCAGGACGTTTGCTAGCTCTAGTCGCCGTTTCGCCAATGACCGAACCCCACCGACACCGATGCTCCGGTGACCGTTTGGTCTTGGGCGCGTGTCCACCGAGCTCGCTGCACCGCGTAGAGAATCTCTAGTGCTTCGCTCCGCCCGTTTGCACAGCGCAGCCGCGTTTCCACGCACACCCGAATGCCGGCCGCCGCAGCCGAGCTCCTCGCCGTCGTCTCCGGCCGCACCAGCCCCTGCACCCACCACCGTTGGACGCACCACATCGCGGCCGTTCCAACGAGACCAGCCCTGCTTGCTCCCGTCGCCGGAGTTGGCCGGACGGGCAACGCCGCCGCCTCTGCTTACGCCGGCGAGTAACCGCCGGCCTAATCCGGCCATTAGGAACTAATTACCATTTAGGTTAACATGGGCCAATGACAGCCGGGCCCCACCAGTTTAATTAACCTACTAACAAAATTAGTTAGACCTAATCTAATTCCAGTGGACCCATGCGCCAGAACTGACCTAGCTGACGTGGCTGTTGACCAGGCCCACTTGTCAGCCACACGAGCCAGCAATGTGACACTGACCAATGGGCCCCACCGGTCAGGTTTGACCTAGACCGTCTCCGTTGACTGCTGACATCACAGTGACGCAATGCTGACACAATAAGTATTTTTTGGATTTATTCTTATTCAGGAAATTCCAGAAAATATCACAAACTTCAAAATTCATAGAAATTAATCTGTAACTCCAAATGCAAAGATTTATATATGAAAATTGATCAAAAAATTCAATATTTCCATCTGTACTAGTTTCATGTATGTCAGAACACTTTAACTTTGCTGTTTAGATGACACAAGTGAATGCACTAATATGACCTCTTATTTTGGGTTTGCATTTGAATCTTTGATTCAAATGATCGCAAAACCAACCTGTTCTAAGTTGAATTAGCCAAAACACAATCATTTTGCCATGTCATTGCATGCATCATATTGTTGCATATTGCCATGTGATGATTGCGCTTCGATGTGTTCTTCGTGGTAGGTTCTGCCTCCGAGGATATTCACGAGTATCCAACTGAAAGACAGTATCCTTCTACCACTCCGTCAGGCAAGCAAAACCCCCTTGTTCATTCCGATACAATCCCACTCTCTCGCTTCTGCTCTCTTTTACTGCATTAGGACAACAACGATTCAACTATTACATGATGCGGTAGTTGAACCCCTTTCCTCTGCATGACCTGTCATTGCCACAGTAAATAGATGAAACCCACTAGCATGAGTAGGAGTTGTTTGAGCCCTGATGTGCCTACTCATTCATGCTTGTTTGTCATGCCTGCTATTGCTTAGAGTTGAGTCAGGTCTTATTCATCGGGGATGAATTCGAATGGTGATGGACATGTCCTACTGTGTGTGAGCTAAGTGTGTGAACATGATTGATAAAGGTTGCGGTGAGTGGCCATGTAGGAGCACATGGTGGGTTGTCTCATTGAAACCGTCCTCAGGAACTGAGTTTTGTGTTTGTGATCCATGAAACAGCTACTACCATGCATTGGGACCTGAAATATGACCCCGCTCGACTTATTAACCGCCCCTGTCCTCTGTCCAGGAGTTGAAACTAGTTTCTGGTGTTTGTAGGATATGTGTTGGAGGCCGTGCATAGCGCTGACCCTAGGGGTGGGCTATGATGCGGTAGATACACCGTGGCACGGTGTACCGGGCGCCCGTTTGGTGTCTCGGGAACCCTGCACACATCATTTGGGGCTGTGAGCGAAACCCGGCCGGATCTCCTCGCGGATGGAACTCTAATAGGCAATAAACCTGGACTAGAGACTTGTGTGGTTAGTCAGGTCGTGATCTACACCCATGTTGGATTTCGCTTGAAGTCTGCTGAGCACATGTCGTGTGCAGACGCTAAGTGGTGGAAACATGAGTGAAGAAGTACACCCCTGCAGGGTTATAAATGATCTATTCGAATAGCCGCGTCCATGGTAAAGGTCTTCTGGGTTGCCTATAACAGTTCATAGATAAGTGAAAGTGGGTACTCTAAAATGCGCAAGATAAGCGTGAGTGCTATGGATGGCGTTGTTGTAGGGAGACATGAGAGGATCCATAGTGGTGTATTGATATGGTGAATATGTGGACTCGTGTGCGCCACCTCAAAAGAGTTACTTGCAGCCATAGTTTAGGATAGCCACCGAGTCAAAGCTCGCTTGCCGCAGTTAAACTCCACCACCCCCTTTGTTGATATCGATGCATATGTAGTTAGTTTTGATGTAAGTCTTGCTGGGTACATTTGTACTCACATTTGCTTAATTTATGTTTTTGCAGAGAGACTTCAGTCTCACTAGTAGTTCCGTGTGGACTTCGACGTTTAGCTTGATACCTCAGCTACGATCTTGTGCCCTCGGCAGGATCTGGTAGATAGTCAGGCTTCTCAGCCTTTTTCATTTGTAGATGTCTATACTCAGACATGTTAAGCTTCCGCGTGTGATTTGACTTGTATGCTCTGAATGTTGGGTCATGAGACCCATGTTTGTAATATCTCGCTCCTCGGAGCCTATTGAATAAATATGTTGAGTCATAGAGTCATGTTGTGATGCCATGTTGTATTTACACATATCGAGCATATTGTGTGTATGATTGAAATGCTTGGTATGTGTGGGATCCGACAACCTAGTTGTCTATCCTTGGTAGCCTCTCTTATGTGGAAATGTAGTCTGGTGCTTCCACTGAGCCATGGTAGTCTGCTACAGACCGGTTTACCGGAGTCCTGTTAGCCTGCTACAGCCCGGATTCCCAGAGTCCTGCTAGACCAGTTGCTACAGCCCAAATTCACACGCTGATGACCGACATGTTCGTTGCTGGGTCATGTATGCATGTCCCTGTAAGTTAGTGCCACTTTGGGTTTACGACTAGTCATGTCGGCCCGGGTTCTCTGTCATATGGATGCTAGTGACACTATCATATACGTGAGCCAAAAGGCGCAAACGGTCCCGGGCCAGGTAAGGTGGCACCCATGGGAATACCGTTTGTGAGGCCGCAAAGTGATATGATGTGTTACATGCTAGATCGGTGTGACTTAGGATCGGGGTCCTGACACCTGGCAAAGTGATGGATCATAGGAGTGTCCGTTCTATGCGCCACTGAGTAATTTTGTGGAGGGGGCTTCTGGCCCAGATTACAGGTCCCGTGGAGGATACCGGGGTTTTCGTGCTGGTTGGGGTGGGGCTTGGCGGCCGTCCCAATACCGGCAGCACCCCCTCCTCTACCGCCGCAGGCCACTACCGACACGGCCGAGACTCAAGCCCCTATTGTTGCGTGTTGGGGAATGCAGTATTACAAAAAAATTCCTCCGATCACGCAAGATCTATCTAGGAGATGCATAGGAATGAGAGGGGGAGAGTATGTCTACGTACCCTCATAGACTGAAAGCGGAAGCTTTATGAAACGCGGTTGATGTAGTGGAACGTCTTCACGATCCAACTGATCAAGTACCGAACGCACGACACCTCCGCGATCTGTACACTTTCAGCTCTGTGACGTCCCTCGTACTCTCGATCCAGTTGAGGCAGAGGGAGAGTTTCGTTAGCATGATGGCGTGATGATGGTGATGATGAAGTTACCGACGCAGGGCTTCGCCTAAGCACTACAACGATATAACCGAGGTGGAACTCTATGGAGGGGGCACCGCACACGGCTAAACAATCAACTTGTGTGTCTATGGGGTGCCCCCCTCCCCCGTATATAAAGGGGGGAGGAGGAGAGGGCCGGCCTAGGAGGAGGTGCACCCAACGGGGGCAATCCTAGTCCAAGTAGGTTTGCCCCCCCTTTCATATTCCTACTAGGAGAAGGAGGAAGGAGGAGGAGAGGATAAGGAAAGGGGGGCTGATACTTCTCCGTCGTATCTATAATTTTTGATTGTTCCATGCCAATATTATACAACTTTCATATACTTTTGGCAACTTTTTATACTATTTTTTGGGACTAACATATTGATCCAGTGCCTAGTGCCAGTTCCTGTTTGTTGCATGTTTTTTGTTTCGCAGAAAATCCATATCAAACGGAGTACAAACGGGATAAAAACTGATGGAGATTTTTTTGGAATATATGTGAATTTTGGGAAGTGAAATCAACGCGAGACGATGCTCGAGGGGCCCACGAGGCAGTGGCGCGCCCCTGACCCTCGTGGACACCCCGTAAGGCGGTTGTTTCCCTTCTTTTGCGGCAAGAAAGCTAATATCCGGATAAAAATCGTGTTCAAATTTCAATCCAATCAGAGTTACGAATCTCCAGGAATATAAGAAACGGTGAAAGGGCAGAATCTGGGAACGTAGAAACAGAGAGAGATAGAGAGACAGATCCAATCTCAGAGGGGATCTCACCCCTCCCATGCCATGGAGGCCATGGACCAGAGGGTAAGCCCTTCTCCCATCTAGGGGGAAGGTCAAGGAAGAAGAAGAACGGGGGCTCTCTCTCCCCCTCTCTCCCGGTGGAGCCAGAACACCGCCGGGGCCATCATCGCGACAACGATCTACACCAACAAATTCACCACCGTCATCACCAACTCTTCCCCCTCTATGCAGCGGTGTAACCCCTCTTTTACCAATTGTAATCTCTACTTAAACATGGTGCTCAACGATATATATTATTTCCCAATGATGTATGGCTATCCTATGATGTTTGAGTAGATCTATTTTGTCCTATGGGTTAATTGATGACCGTGATTGGTTTGAGTTGCATGTTTTATTATTGGTGCTGTCCAATGGTGCTCTCCGTGTCATGCAAGCATGAGGGATCCACGCTGTAGGGTTTGCAATATGTTCATGATTTGCTTATACGGGGGAGGGGGCCTACGAGGGCCGGCCTCTCCCCCTCCTCCACTCCTTTATATACGGGGGAGGGGGCACAAGTTGATCATTGATCTTTTAGCCGTGTGCGGTGCCCCCCTCCACCATAGTCCACCTCGGTCATATCGTAGCGGTGCTTAGGAGAAGCCCTGCGTCGGTAGCTTCATCAACACCATCATCACGCCGTCGTGCTGACGGAACTCTCCCTTGAAGCTCTACTGGATCGTGAGTTCGTGGGACGTCACCGAGATGAATGTGTGTAGATCTTGGAGGTGTCATACGTTCGGTACTAGGATCGGTCGATCGTGAATACGTACGACTACATCAACCACGTTGTCATAACGCCTACACTTACGGTCTATGAGGGTATGTGGACGACACTCTCCCCTCTCGTTGCTATGCATCACCATGATCTTGCGTGTGTGTAGGAATTTTTTGAAATTACCGCGTTCCCCAATAGTGGTATCAGAGCCGGGTTTATGCGTAGATGTCATATGCACGAGTATAACACAAAGGAGTTGTGGGCGTGGGTATATACATATTGCTTGCCGTCACTAGTTGATTCTTGATTCAGCAGCATTGTTGGATGAAGCGGCCCAGACCGACATTACGTGTACGCTTACGCGAGACTGGTTCTAACAACGTGCTTCGCACACAGGTGGCTAGTGGGTGTCTGTTTCTCCAGCTTTAGTTGAATCAAATTCAATGAACATGGTTCTTTCTGAAGATCAAAAAGCAATCACTATACCGCGTTGTGGTTTTTGATGCGTAGGTAAGAATGGTTCTTGCTCAGCTCGTAGCAGCCACATAAAACTTGCAACAACAAAGTAGAGGACGTCTAACTTGTTTTTGCAGGTCATGTTGTGATGTGATATGGTCAAGACACGATGCTAAATTTTATTTTATGAGATGATCATGTTTTGTAACATAGTTATCGGCAACTGGCAGGAGCCATATGGTTGTCGCTTTATTGTATGAAATGCAATCGCCATGTAATTGCTTTACATTATCACTAAGCGGTAGCGATAGTCATGGAGGTAGTTGGCATGACGACAACGATGCTACGATGGAGATCAAGGTGTCAAGCCGGTGACGATGGTGATCATAACGATGCTTTGGAGATGGAGATCAAAGGCACAAGATGATGATGGCCATGTCATCTCACTTACATTGATTGCATGTGGTGTTTATCTTTTATGCATCTTATTTTTCTTAGTTCTACGGTAGCATTATAAGATGATCTCTCACTAAATTTCAAGGTATAAGTGTTCTCCCTTAGTATGCACCATTGATATAGTTCGTCGTGCCGAGACACCACGTGATGATCGGGTGTGATAAGCTCTATGTTCACATACAATAGGTGCAAGCCAGTTTTGCACACGCGGAATACTCGGGTTAAACTTGACGAGCCTAGCATATGTAGATATGGCCTCGGAACACTAGAGACCGAAAGGTCGAGCATGAATCATATAGTGGATATGATCAACATAGTGATGTTCACCATCGAAAACTACTCCATCTCACGTGATGATCGGACATGGTTTAGTTGATATGTATCACGTGATCACTTAGATGATTAGAGAGATATCTATCTAAGTGGGAGTTCTTAAGTAATTCGATTAATTGAACATTAATTTATCATGAACTTAGTACCTGATAGTATTTTGCATGTCTATGTTGTTGTAGATAGATGGCCCGTGTTGTTGTTCTCTTGAACTTTAATGCGTTCCTAGACAAAGCTAAGTTGAAAGATGATGGTAGTAATTACACAGAATGGGTCCGTAACTTGAGGATTATCTTCATTGTTTCTTAGAAGAATTACGTCCTGGAAGCACCACTAGATGACAAACCCGCAGCAGGAGCAACGCCAGATGTTATGAACACCTGGCAGAGCAAAGCTGGTGACTACTCGATAGTTCAGTGTGCCATGCTTTACGAATTAGAACCGGGACTTCAACGAAGTTTTGAACATCATGGAGCATATGAGATGTTCTAGGAGTTGAAGTTAATATTTCAAGCCAATGCCTGGATTGAGAGATATGAAGTCTCCAATAAGTTCTACAGCTGCAAGAGGGAGGAGAATAGTTCTATCAGTGAACATATACTCAGAATGTCTGGGTACCACAACCACTTGACTCAACTGGGAGTTAATATTCCTGATGATAGTGTCATTGACAGAGTTCTTCAATCACTGCCACCAAGCTACAAGAGCTTCGTGATGAACTATAATATGCAAGGGATGGATAAGACAATTCCCGAGCTCTTCGCAATGCTAAAGGCTGTGGAGGTAGAAATCAAGAAGGGGCATCAAGTGTTGATTGTCAACAAGACCACCAGTTTCAAGAAAAAGGGTAAAGGGAAGAAGGGGAACTGCAAGAAGAACAACAATCCAGTTGCTGCTCAAGTGAAGAAACCCAAGTCTGGACCTAAGCCTGAGACTGAGTGCTTCTACTGCAAAGGAACTGGTCACTGGAAGCAGAACTGCCACAAGTATTTGGCGGAGAAGAAGGATGGCAAAGTGAAAGGTATATTTGATATACATGTTATTGATGTGTACCTTACTTATGCTCGCAGTAGTGCTTGGGTATTTGATAATGGTTGAGTTGCTACCATTTGCCACTCGAAATAGGGGCTACGGATTAAGCGAAGATTGGCTAAGGACGAGGTGACGATGCGCGTGGGAAATGGTTCCAAAGGCGATGTGATCGCCGTCAGCACGCTACCTCTACATCTACCTTCGGGATTAGTATTAGACCTAAATAATTGTTATTTGGTGCCAGCATTGAGCATGAACATTATATCTGGATCTTGTTTGATGCGAGACGGTTATTCATTTAAATCAGATAATAATGGTTGTTCTATTTATATGAGTAATATCTTTTATGGTCATGCACCCCTGATGAGTGGTCTATTTTTACTAATTCTTGATAGTAGTGATACACATGTTCATAGTATTGAGGCCAAAAGCTGCAGAGTTGATAATGATAGTGCAACTTATTTGTGGCACTGCCATTTAGGTCATATTGGTGTAAAGCGCATGAAGAAACTCCATTCTGATGGACTTCTGAAATAACTTGGTACTTGCGAACCATGCCTCATGGGTACGATGACTAAAACTCCGTTCTTCGGAACAATGGAGAGAGCAATAGAGTTATTGGAAATCATACAGACAGATGTATGTTGTCCAATGAACATTGAAGCTCGTGGAGGATATTGTTATTTTCTCACCTTCGCAGATGATTTGAGCAGATATGGGTATATCTACTTAATGAAACATAAGTCTGAAACATTTGAAAAGTTCAAAGAATTTCAGAGTGAAGTGGAAAATCATCATAACAAGAAAATTAAGTTTCAACGATCTGATCATGGAGGCGAATATTTGAGTTGTGAGTTCGGACTTCATTTGAAACAATGCGGAATAGTTTCGCAACTCACGCCACCTGGAAAACCATAGCGTAATGGTGTGTCCGAATGTCGTAATCATACTTTACTAGATATGGTGCGATCTATGATGTCTCTCACTGATTTACCACTATCATTTTGGGGATACGCTTTAGAGACAGCTACATTCACGTTAAATAGGGCACCATCTAAATCCGTTGAGACGACACCTTATGAACTGTGGTCTGGCAAGAAACCCAAGTTATCGTTTCTTAAAGTTTGGGGCTGCGATGCTTATGTGAAAAAGCTTCAACCTGATAAGGGTGAACCCAAATCGGAGAAATGTGTCTTCATTGGATACCTAAAGGAGACTGTTGGGTACACTTTCTATCACAGATCCGAAGGCAAGATATTCATTGCTAAGAATGGATCCTTTCTAGAGAAGGAGTTTTCTCTCAAAAGAAGTGAGTGGGAGGAAAATAGAACTTGATGAGGTAATTGTACCTTCTCCCTTATTGGAAAGTAGTTCATCATTGAAATCAGTTCTAGTGATTCCTACACCAGTAAGTGAGGAAGCTAATGATGATGATCATGAAACTTTTGATCAAGTCACTACCGAACCTCGTAGGTCAACCAGAGTAAGATCCACACCAGAGTGGTACAGTAATCCTGTTTTGGAAGTCATGTTACTTGACCATGACGAACCTATGAACTATGAGGAAGCTATGATGAGCCCAGATTCCGCAAAATGGCTTGAGGCCATGAAATCTGAGAAGGGATCCGTGTATGGGAACAAATTATGGACTTTGGTTGACTTGCCCGATGATCGGCAAGCCATCGAGAATAAATGCATCTTCAAGAACAAGACTGACGCTGACGGTAATGTTACTGTCTACAAAGCTCGACTTGTTGCGAAAGGTTTTCGACAAGTTCAAGGAGTTGACTACGATGAGACCTTCTGGTACCTCTTGAGCATTGTGTTGGTTTTCCCTGAAGAGGAAGGGATGATGCAGCAAAGTAGTGTAAGTATTTCCCTCAATTTTTGAGAACCAAGGTATCAATCCAGTAGGAGGCTACGCGCGAGTCCCTCGCACCTGCACAAAACAAATAAATCCTCACAACCAACACAAATAGGGGTTGTCAATCCCTATAGGGCCACTTACGAGAATGAGATCTGATAGATATGGTAAGATAATATTTTTGGTATTTTTATGATAAAAGATGCAAAGTAAAATAAAGGCAAAGTAAATAGCACAGGAAATAACTAAGTAGTAGGAGATCAATATGATAAAGATAGACCCGGGGGCCATAGGTTTCACTAGTGGCTTCTCTCAACAGCATAAGTATTCTACGATGGGTGAACAAATTACTGTTGAGCAATTGACAGAATTGAGCATAGTTATGAGAATATCTAGGTATGATCATGTATATAGGCATCACGTCCGAGACAAGTAGACCGACTCCTGCCTGCATCTACTACTATTACTCCACTCATCGACCGCTATCCAGCATGCATCTAGAGTATTAAGTTAAAAACAGAGTAACGCCTTAAGCAAGATGACATGATGTAGAGGGATAGACTCATTCAATATGAAGAAAACCCCGTCTTGTTATCCTCGATGGCAACAATACAATACGTGCCTTGCTGCCTTTACTGTCACCGGGAAAGGACACTGCAAGATTGAACCCAAAGCTAAGCACTTCTCCCATTGCAAGAAAGATCAATCTAGTAGGCCAAACCAAACTGATAATTCGAAGAGACTTGTAAAGATAACCAATCATACATAAAAGAATGAGAAGATTCAAATATTATTCATAGATAGACTTGATCATAAACCCACAATTCATCGGTCTCAACAAACACATCGCAAAAAGAAGATTCCATCGAATAGATCTCCACAAGAGAGGGGGGAGAACATTGTATTGAGATCCAAAAAGAGAGAAGAAGCCATCTAGCTACTAACTATGGACCTGTAGGTCTGAGGTAAACTACCCACACTTCATCAGAGAGTCTATGGTGTTGATGTAGAAGCCCTCCGTGATCGATGCCCCCTCCGACGGTGCTCCAGAACAGGCCCCAAGATGGGATCTCGTGGATACAGAAAGTTACGGCGGTGAAATTAGGGTTTTGGCTCCTGTTCTGATCGTTTGGGGGTACGTGGATATATATAGGAGGAAGGAGTATGTTAGTGGAGCAACAGGGGGCCCACGAGGGTGGAGGGCACGCCTGGTGGGGGTGGGCGCGCCCCCCTACCTCGTGGTCTCCTCTTTCTTTTCTTGACGTAGGGTCCAAGTCTCCCGGGACTTGTTCGTTGAGAAAATCACGTTCCCGAAGGTTTCATTCCGTTTGGACTCCGTTTGATATTCCTTTTCTTTGAAACCCTAAAACAGGCAAAAAAACAACAATTCTGGGTTGGGCCTCCGGTTAATAGGTTAGTCCCAAAAATAATATAAAAGTGGATAATAAAGCCCAATATTGTCCAAAACAGTAGATAATATAGCATGGAGCAATCAAAAATTATAGATACATTGGAGACATATCACCTTCTCACCCATAGAGATGCTTAAATCCGTCCGAATCATGTTAGCAATTGCAGCATTTTATGATTATGAAATTTGGAAAATGGATGTAAAGACTGCATTCCTGAATGGATTTTTGGAAGAAGAGTTGTATATGATGCAACCTGAAGGTTTTACCGATCCAAAGGGTGCTAACAAAGTGTGCAAGCTCCAGCGATCCATCTATGGACTGGTGCAAGTATCTCAGAGTTGGAATAAATGTTTTGATAGTGTGTTCAAAGCTCCAGCGATCCATCTATGGACTTTTGGAGAAGCCTGTATTTACAAGAAAGTGAGTGGGAGCTCTGTAGCATTTCTAATATTATATGTGGATGACATATTGTTGATTAGAAATGATATAGAATTTCTGGATAGCATAAAAGGATACTTGAATAAGAGTTTTTCAATGAAAGACCTCGGTGAAGCTGATTATATATTGGGCATCAAGATCTATAGAGATAGATCAAGATGCTTAATTGGACTTTCACAAAGCACATACCTTGATAAAGTTTTGAAGAAGTTCAAAATGGATCAAGCAAAGAAAGGGTTCTTGCCTGTGTTACAAGGTGTGAAGTTGAGTCAGACTCAATGCCCGACCACTGCAGAAGATAGAGAGAAAATGAAAGGTGTTCCCTATGCTTCAGCCAGAGGCTCTATCATGTATGCGATGATGTGTACCAGACCTGATGTGTGCTTTGCTATTAGTTTAGCAGGGAGGTACCAAAGTAATCGAGGAGTGGATCACTGGACATCGGTAAAAAACATCCTGAAATACCTGAAAAGGACTAAGGATATGTATCTCATTTATGCAGGTGACAA
Source organism: Triticum dicoccoides (assembly GCF_002162155.2). Taxonomy (NCBI): domain Eukaryota; kingdom Viridiplantae; phylum Streptophyta; class Magnoliopsida; order Poales; family Poaceae; genus Triticum; species Triticum dicoccoides. The sequence goes on from NC_041384.1 coordinate 553,816,324, forward strand.
AGAGCTCGTCGTAAATGGTTATGTCAATGCAAGCTTTGACACTAATCCGGATGAATCTAAGTCACAAACCGGAATCGTGTTTTTATTGAACGGTGGAGTTGTCAGTTGGTGCAGTTCCAAGCAAAGCGTCGTGGCGGGATCTACGTGTGAAGCGGAATACATAGCTGCTTCAGAAGTAGCAAATGAAGGAGTCTAGATGAAGGAGTTCATATCCGATCTAGGTTTCATACCTAGTGCATCGGGTCCAATGAAAATCTTTTGCGACAATACTGGTGCAATTGCCTTGGCCAAGGAATCCTGATTTCACAAAAGAACCAAGCACATCAAGAGACGCTTCAATTCCATCCGCGATCAAGTCAAGGAGGGAGACATAGAGATTTGCAAGATACATACGGATCTGAATGTTCTAGACCCATTGACTAAGCCTCTCTCACGAGCAAACCATGATCAGCACCAAGACTCCATGGGTGTTAGAATCATTACAATGTAATCTAGATTATTGACTCTAGTGCAAGTGGGAGACTTAAGGAAATATGCCCTAGAGGCAATAATAAAGTTGTTATTTATATTTCCTTATATCATGATAAATGTTTATTATTCATGCTAGAATTGTATTAACCGAAAACTTAGTACATGTGTGAATACATAGACAAACAGAGTGTCACTAGTTTGCCTCTACTTGACTAGCTCGTTGAATCAATGATGGTTATGTTTCCTAACCATAGACATGAGTTGTCATTTGATTAACGGGATCACATCATTAGAGAATGATGTGATTGACTTGATCCATCCGTTAGCTTAGCACGATGATCGTTAGTTTGTTGCTATTGCTTTCTTCATGACTTATACATGTTCCTATGACTATGAGATTATGCAACTCCCGAGTACCGAAGGAACACTTTGTGTGCTACCAAACGTCACAACGTAACTGGGTGATTATAAAGGTGCTCTACAGGTGTCTCCGATGGTACTTGTTGAGTTGTCATAGATCGAGATTAGGATTTGTCACTCCGATTGTCTGAGAGGTATCTCCGGGCCCTCTCGTCAATGCACATCACTATAATCCTTGCAAGCAATGTAACTAATGAGTTAGTTGCGGGATGATGCATTATAGAATGAGTAAAGAGACTTGCCGGTAACGAGATTGAACTAGGTATTGAGACACTAACGATCGAATCTCGGGCAAGTAACATAGCGATGATAAAGGGAACAACGTATATCGTTATGCGGTTTGACCGATAAAGATCTTCATAGATTATGTAGGAGCCAATATGAGCATCCAGGTTCCGCTATTGGTTATTGACAGGAGATGAGTCTCGGTCATGTCTACATAGTTCTCAAACCCGTAGGGTCCGCACACTTAACGTTCGGTGACGATCGGTAATATGACTTTATGTGTTTTGATGTACCGAAGGTAGTTTGGAGTCCCGGATATGATCACGGACATGACGAGGAGTCTCGAAATGGTCGAGACATAAAGATCGACATATTGGATGACTATGTTTGAACTTTTGAAAGGTTCCGGGCAAGTTTGAACAAATATCGGAGTACCGGGGGGTTACCTGAACCCCTGCGGGAGTGTAATGGGCCTATTGGGCCTTAGTGGAGAAGAGGAGGGGTGGCCAGGGCAGGCCGCGCCCCCCCTCCCCCTCTAGTCTGAATTGGACAAGGAGGGGGGCGGCACCCCCCTTTCCTTCCCCCTCTCTCCTCCTTCCCTCTCTCCTACTCCTACTCTTGGAAGGGTTGGAGTCCTACTCCCGGTGGGAGTAGGACTCCCCTTGGGGCGCGCCTAGGAGGACCGGCCTCTCCCCCCACTACAAAAAAACACACTTCCGTGATGATACATGCTTGTCACAGTAGGTCATGTTTTCTGCCATGCATGTACATCAATGACAAATTTATGACAGAATGAAGATAGTCATACATGTGCTGTCGTAGAAGTGTTCCATGACATTACCAAAATTATCATCATGGAAGTGTCCACTTCCATGATGATAAATCACGCGTCATATAAGTGCTTTCATCAAGGGTGACTGACACGTGGAATCCATCGTAACGGGACGCCGTTAAGCTATCGAGTCCGGTTTTGGATCCGATAACCCGCTAACAGCCACGACCAATGTCGATTTTCCATGTGTAAATTCCTCATTGGCCGACGGAACCACGCGTCAGCTCCGCGTTGGCACATGTGTCACTCATCCAACGGTCGAGATGGGCCTATGATATGTTGACACGTGGACGGGCCCAAAAGTGGCCCATAAAGTTTAAATGGGCCGGCCCAACTAAAAGCCCACAAGATTTAGCGGACCATAATGGGCCGGCCCAGCTAAAGGCCCACAAGATTTTGCAGACCATAATGGGTTGGCCCAGCTAAAGGCCCACAAGATTTAGCGGACCACAATGGGCCAGCCTAGCAAAGGCCCACAAGATTTTGCAGACCATAATGTGCCGGCCCAGCTAAAGGCCCAACATTTTCAATTAAGGCCCGTACGGCTAGTGTCAAATCGGCACGTCAATGGCCTGTCCTAAACTTGTCATCATCGCGGCCCATGGTGAATTCTGGCCCGTTAACAGTCCGCTACGTATATGGGCCGAATTACAGCCCAGTGTATTTCCGGCCTGTTAAAGGTCCTGCTTCATTTACGCCCATTTACAGGCCATTGAAACTTTCGGCCCATAAATGACCGTGAAGGATTTGGGTCATATTCGGCCATGTGTGACATTCGGCCTGTTGTGATTTTTGGCCTGTTAACGTCAGACGAAATCCATGGGCCATATGTGGCCCAACGTCACATCCGGCCCATTAACGTCCCATATAAAAATGAAGATAATCTAGCGTGACCGAACTTTCGGCCTGTTAAAGGCCCGTGTATTAGGTGGGCGCATTTACGGCCTGTCCGAATTTCGGCCTGTGAAAGATCTACATCGTAAATGGGCCACCATTTCGGCCTGCTAAGACTAGTGGGTTGTTTGGCACAATCAGGGCCCAATCTCACTTTCGGTCTATTAAAGGCCCATGTTTTTTATGGGCTCGAGATATTTACACCTATAAACAGCCTATTGTTACTAAGGGCCCAAATTATGTTTAGGCCTGATAAAGGCCCACTATGGGCACAGGCCTACCAAAAAAATATGAAAGCTTATGCTGATTTAGGCCCAGATATTTTTAGTGGGCTACATGAAAATTTCGGCCCAAAATTGTTTTAGCCCAATTGGAATGGGCCCGACGAATGTTGGCATGTTGGACTCCTACGAAGCTTTCGGCCGAATACGTTAATAAGATAAACCTACACTATACAAAATAGTGTCATAATTACTGCAGCCTTTGGCAGCATCATAAATGTTGTATCACAACAAAATAAATTCCAACCATACAACAAAAGGCCTATTGGCATAAAGTTTACGGTCCTTGCATATAAAAGCACCATCAAATGTATAGAAGCACAAATCATTTGACCTGAGTGCTAATGTTTCAGGCTGTAGAATCTGATGGAGCAACACAATCTTCACCTTTTTCTGCCATTGCTCTTGAACAACGAAGTGAATGTCTAATAGTCTGGTTTCAAAACCATTCATATCTTGACGACATTTGTAAACCATTATTCTTGTTTCCAAAACGACGTCCATTAGGGATTGGACTTGTGTCTGGAGCACAGATATATCACTCTGTCTAGTAGGAAGATTTTGTTCAGTAGGCGATTTGGAAGAGGTCCCCTTGACAACCAACCCATAATTACGTAGGTAGGTGCTTTTTGCACTGTTAATGGAGAGATACTGACGCACTGCAACACGAGGTGACATTGTGCCTGTGGTAGCCTCGTCACCTTCAGGCGGTTGTGGTTGTTCAATCATTTGTTCCATAGCTTCCTGAAAGTTTGAACTTGTAGATTAGTGTACCAGATTAGTTACTAATGAGACAAAAACAAAAAAAGTAGGTTACACGTTTATACATAACTTATTTTGGTGAACTACTATAATAGATTATCATGTATTGTAGTGCCAACTACATAATAAAATCACTTTCGGAACATATGTCCATGTAGCATGCCTATTGTATTATCTATTTCCTCACATTGGTTGACATCTAAGGATAAAGAGACATGGTTTAAAGTAGGATGAACATAGTATGACATCATTCATATCATGAGCAAACAGATATAAAACAAAAAGGCTATTTTATCATTGTGTGCGCATGTGAACATAGCAACTAGATTACAGATCAAGACCAAAATAATACCCTTCATCTCTTTTAAACCATGTAAAGTGAAATGATACGTTAAGACAACTATGTATAAAAGTGAACAGAGTAACTGACATTGGCTACAAACCAAGTAGTTAAATGAACACATCACAGTACCAATCAGTTCAAAGGTAGGAGGAGTAAGGACTTACAATAGCGGCTTGAACTGGTGTGCTCATGCCCTTCATCTTGCTGGTGTGGCAATCCTTGAAGATTTGCACTACATTCGGTTCAGGTTCTTTTTGGTCCGCACAGGCTTTCCTCTGTATTTGGAACAAGTCAATATAGATACGATAATATGGCACAGAAAAAAGAAGGAAGTAGCAACTATTTACAAGAGCCTCGCAGTGTGCAATATAGCTACGAGATTCTGTTGTCTGTTGGAATTTCACTTTAGAATGGCTGGTCTTGTTCTTGAAACAGTTAGCCTAGAAGAAGATACACTTGTAAGGCACATACATAAATACAAGTTCAATATGTGGTCTGATCAAATACATATAGCCTACCTGATACTTTGGATCAGACTAGTGTTTAAAGAGGGTTGTCCAGTCTTCATCTGTAATATATTTCACTGAAGATGTTTGGGCGATTTCATTATTAGCCTTGCCTTCAAAGTGAGATTTTCTAAGGTGGTACCGATAATGTCGCAGAGCAGACTTGAAAACATGAGTGCATGCTTGTTTATTTGCATCATCTTTCGGATCCAACTTGAACCTCATCTGTTGAAAAAACAATGTGAGTCTTATTAGGAGGAAGCTAGAAAGTATGAGACAGAGCAAGACAATATTACTAATTGCGATGAATAACATCACTTATGGATAAATGGTCAAGGAAGGTGTTAAACTATGTATTGTCTTTCTCATTCCTATATTGGATCCATGTTGGGAGGATACGTGCATGACACCTAACGGCAACGGCTGCCTCTGATACTAACTTGGCTGACTCTGTAGCATCACGTAGCCTTTGTAAACCTGCCTCAAAATGGATATCCACTCTTCCTCCTTTAGATTTTGTTAATCTGTCAAGCATTATCCCTGATGTCTGTTTCCGCTTGTGTCATGGTGCTAGTTCAACAACGAATATGGAAAGTGTTAGTGTACATCAAACTGTGAGAGTACATATAAAGGAGCATGCAACTGCAACTTCACTCGGTCAGGTACCATCTGGGTGTTGATGCTCATGAGGTTCATCTGATCTTGCCAAGTCCTGTTGTCTCAGTAGTGCTTCGGAAGTAGTGTTAGGTGTGAAAGCAGCTTGGGAACTGGCCAGTTCCGGAGCAAACGAACGAGTGACTCGTTGAGATGCTGGTATAGTTGAAGCGGATGTTGCAGCTGGCGGAGCAGGTGATACTGTGTTTGTAGATTTAGCCGGTGGACTTGGACCTTCTACTACACTGTAAGTACTAGCAGAATCTAGACGGCAGATCCTTTTCCGTTTCACCCGACGAGTAACACCACTCCCTACTATATTATTTTCCTTGCTCTTTTTTGACTTTGCCATGTCAAGCCGTACCCACAACACAAAAGAATAAAATTGCTCTTTAGAACTCATTGATGCATGATACAGACAATCAATACTTTGATGTAAGACAACCATATGAGGATGGAATATGTAAGAAAAATAGGACGGCATGACATATTCACAGCTACGATGTGTAAACTAAGCAGAAGGATTTTCAAGAAAATAGAAGTAATGCAAGCTAGACACCATATGAAATATGCAACCAATATTACTCTGCCAAGTTAAAAGTGTCTTGTCATAAGTGGAAATTCAAAAAGTTAGAAGCAGTACAACGTAGAAATCAATGCAAGATGCAACCACTATCAAACTGCCATGTTAAAAGTGTCCAATCATGAGTTACTGATGCGGGATACACAACATCAGTACTTTGATATAAGAACATGGTGTGATAGATAGATGCAGTGTATTCTAGACACAGAACGCCATGTCATATGCACATGTATAACGTATAAACTCAGCAGGTGCAATTTAATCAAAATAGAAGAAATACAGGCTAGACAACATATGCAACATGAAACCAATTATCACACTGTCAACTTAGAGCAAGCACCTGCGATGGTGGAGTACGGGAGATGAACTGATCATGTAGACTTGGGACTTCAACTTCATTAGCAGTAGTAGTGGCAAATCTAGAGAGTCTCTGTTTGCGTCGGTGAGGAGGACCACCAACATCCCCTAACTTACTCTTTTCCTTCCTATTTTCTGATATTGCCTTATGAAGTGTAGCGACCAGACCTCAAACAGTCTGATCTCTGTGCTCCGGTGTCATCCCTGGATCAGTAATGCTGACACCACACAGTACTCGGAGGATTTATAGCAGAGTAGCAATCACACACTTATTACATCGAGTGTCTCAAAAGAGAACTTATTACAATAAATATGGTTTAAGGCCATCTAATTACGATAACAGCGGAAGGCTTGGAAGATAAGTGAGTCCATCAACTCCAACGGCATCACTGAGTATAGAACCACGACCTAAAAACTCCTTAATCGTCGTCTGAAAAGTCTGCAACATTAACGTTGCAGCCCAAAAACGGGTCAGCACATGGAATATGCTGGCAAGGTAACACATAGAGAGTAATGGAATGAAACAGCTATACTATATGCATATTTGGCTGGTGGAAAGCTCTATGGTTACCGTTTTTGCATAAAGCCAATTTTCCCCTACTTCAAAAGGAATAAATTTAATTACTATCATGGTGGTTGTTAAACATTGAGAATGGTTGACAACATTCTCAATCCCAATTAAGCATCATCATTAACCCAACAACATTAATTTTAGAGTAACATGTTGAGATTCACATGATAATCCAGATACTAGATACTCAAGATGTCCATAACCGGGGACACGGCTAATCATGATTAGTTTGTTACACTCTGCAGAGATTTGCGCACTTTTCCCCACAACACTCGATCGCCTCCGTTGGATTTCTCGCACTACATGGTGTTTGAGAAACGGATGACCGAGACACAGTCTTTCAGAAGCGCTAGCACCTTACGATGGATAGACCGGTACACCTACTTTCCCCTACATCTGCTAGTCTACCCTGTAAGAGTTCGCACGACTTATCAACTATGCTAGAGCCCATAATGGCTTGTGGCTACACACGGAAGTTTCTAGTTTGAAAAATCTCATGATCCCTTTGAGCTTGGGTGGCGGTCCAAAAGAAAACAGGCATGTCCTGGAATACCCAGGTGCCTCAATCCACCCAGATGTGTATTTAAGTTTCCACCTTAGATAAACCATTAATTATCAATCTCACATCTGTCATGGATTTCACTCACCCAATCCACGTCTACTAGCATAGGATGGCATAATAAGCAAACATAGAAGTAACTCCCAAAGGTTTGATAATAAACAGGTAATAGGTACTACCTCATCTACTTCCCATCCCACAGTTTAATTAGATCCTAATCATGCAATGTGTGAAGATTGATCTAATGCAAAAAAACTGGGTTGTAGAAAAGGTATGATCAAAGTGTTACGTGCCTTGCTGATGATCCGTGAAACCTAACTATTCGAAGTAACAGGCGGCGCACTCCGGGTACTCTATCGCAGGCAAACAAACAAGCATACAATAAGTACTCATCTAATGCACAGGTAAAACTCAAATAAGAGATCTAACCAGAAGGTTCAACTTAAGAACTCCAGTTGGAAAAAGGAATCAAATCGAACGAAGCAAAGAAAGTCAAACGGCGAAAGAAAACAACTTCGTTCTAGTAATCTGAACCTAAGTCAAATTTTACAGTAGCAAAAACTTGTTTAAGTTGATTATTCGGATAGAAGGTTTCGAGACGAAACTCTAGGCGCTTGAATCGCCTGAATCTGATAAACGAGCGAAAAGAAAAACTAAAACAAAAATCGGATCAGAAATCGCGATCAGAAAATAAGCGCGGAAAAAATCCGACGAAAAAGAAAAATGACGAACGGAATTTTTTTTAAAAAAACTGGCACGGATTTCGAGGTGTGGCGAACCTCGGGCGACGCGCAGCTCCGGCGGATTGGCGGCGGCGGCGGCGGCGGCTGGCGGCGGCGGCGGCGGCTGGCGGCGGCTAGGGTTAGGGTTCTGGCGGCTGGGCCTTCGGGCTGGCTTGCCCCGGCTTATAAAGGCCCCGGCTAGGCGAAGTCCTGGCCGAGTACGGCCCATAGTCGGTTGCGTTTTTTTTCGCTCAGAAGAAAAATAAAAAGAAATAATAAACGGACTCCAAAAATCCCGAAATAAATTTTCCCGGGCTTCTAAAATCAAGCCCGACAAAATGAACATTTATTTGGGCCCTAAATGCAATTTTGAAAAACGCGCATTTTTTCCTAATTCAAATAAAAACAACAAAAAACTCTGAAATAAAACTATTTGATTTTTTTATTAAATCCTCAATATTTCTATATTTTGGGAAAGTCATTTTATTCCCTCTCTAATATTTTTGTAATAGAAATAATTGATGATAAAATAAATAAAATCAAATGATCCTATTCTCAAAATTTGAGAAAACTCAAATATGAAAATAACGAAATCCCCAACTCTCTCCGTGGGTCCTTGAGTTGCTTAGAATTTTCTAGGATCAAAACCCAAAGCAAATAAAATATGATATGCATGATGATCTAATGTATAACATTCCAAATTGAAAATTTGGGATGTTACATGAAGTCAAAACCACAAGAAGATGAATAAAATTAGCTCTGCATAACTGGTTGATGCATGATACAGACGAACACTACTTTGATGTAAGGCAAGCGCATGATAGGAGGATGGAATATATACAAAAAAAGACAGCATTTCATATTCACACGTCCGATAGGAGGATGGAATATGAACAGTAAGCGGAAGGCATTTCAACCAAATTAGAAGAAATGAAAGCTAGGCACCATATGAACATGCAACCAATATCACTCTATCAGGTAAAAAGTGTCTCGTCGTAAGTGCCATTTCAAGAAATTAGAAGTAGTACAAGCTAGAAGACAATGCAAGATGCAACCTACATCACAGTCCCATGTTAAATGTGTCTTATGGGTAACTGATCGTTGCATGTATAAGTTGTAAGTTACGCAGATGCAATTCAACATAATCAAAAGCAATACAAACTAGACATCATACGGAAAACACAACCACATATAACAGTTCCAAGTTAGAGCAAGCACTTGTGATGGTGGAGTAGGGGAGATGTGCTCATCATGTACACATATGTTCTAGAAACAGGAACACGTGTCATATTCATAGGCATTATGTGTAAAGTAAGCAGATGTGATTCAACAAAGTTAGAAGCAATACAAGCTAGACATCATACGCAACATGCAACCACATATAATAGTGTCAAGTTAGAGCAAGCACCTGTGATGGTGGAGTAGGGGAGATGTGCTCATCATCTACACAACTATGTTGACTGTCCAGCCTTGTGTTGTCTTGCGAATCTTGTTGGGAGGATGGCGGAGTAGAATCTGTAGAGACCCCATGTTTGAGTTGCTCCGAAGGACCACCATCATCCACTGTCGGACTAATTTCCTTCAGCTGTAATGATTTTGCATTGTGAAGTCAAACCGATAAGAAAAGGGAATAAAATTCGCTCTTCAGAACTCATTCATGCATGATACTGACGAACACTACTAGGATGAAAGGCAAACACATGATGCAAGGATGGAATATGTATGAAAAATAGGATGGCGTGACATATTCACACCTATGATGTGGTAACTAAGCAGAAGGCGTTTCAACAAATTAGAAGCACTGCAAGCTAGACACCATATGAAAGATGCAACCAATATCACTCTACCAAGTTCAAACTGTATGGCGTTTCAATAAATTAGAAGCAGTACATGCTAGAAATCATATGCAAGACACAACCAGTATCACAGTGACAACTTAAAGGTGCCTTATCATAAGTGACTGATGCGGGATATGCAAGAATAGTAGTCTGATGTAAGAACATCGTGTGATCAGATATAGTATGTTCTAGAAACAGGAACATATGTCATATTCACAGGCATTTTATGTGTAAAGTAAGCAGATGCAATTCAACAAAGTTAGAAGCAATACAACCTAGACATCATACGCAACATGCAACCACATATAATAGTGCCAAGTTAGAGCAAGCACCTGTGATGGTGGAGTAGGGGAGATGTGCTCATCATCTACACAGCTACGTTGACTGTCTAGCCTTGTGTTGTCTTGTGAATCCTGCTGGGAGGATGGCGGAGTAGAATCTGTAGAGAACCTCCGTTTCAGTTGCTCGAAAGGACCACCATCATCCAATGCCATGCCAATTTCCTTTAGCTTTATTGATTTTTCATTGTGAGGTCAAACCGACAAGAAAAAGGAATATAATTTGCTCTTCAGAACTCATTCATGCATGATACTGACGAACACTACTCAAATGAAAGGCAAAGTCATGATACGAGGATGGAATATGTACGAAAAAATGGACGGCTTGACATATTCACACCTATGATGTGGTAACTAAGCAGAAGGCACTTCAACAAATTAGAAGCACTGCAAACTAGAGACCATATGAAAGGTGCAATCAATATCACTCTGCCAAGTTAAAACTGTCTTGTCATAGGTGGTGTTCATCAAACTAGAAGAAATACATGCTAGAAATCATATTCAAGATGCAAACCAATATCACACTGCCAACTTAAAGGTGTCCCATCATAAGTGACTGATGCAAGATACACAAGAAGAGTAGTTTCATGTAAGAACATGGTGTGATAGACAAATATAGTATGTGCCAAAAATAGGAAAGTGTGTCATATTCACACATTGTCGGGGAGGCTGATTCCACCAACACCTATGGGGACAGGGCCCCTTTCGGTTCGGTGGGGGGCGGAGGTCGCACAAAGAGCGGATCGAGGCGGTACACGCGAGCGGTTTTTACCCAGCTTCGGGCTGCACGGATGCATAAAACCCTACTGCTGCTTGTTTGTGTGTATTGAATTCTTGCTCAGGAGTGACGGACGCTGCCAGACTGAGCGTGAGAGTGTTTCTGGTGTTGAATGAGCCGAACTGGCCGAACCCGCTCCACCCCCTTCTACGTTGCGCCTGGGCCTCCTTTTATACTTTCAAGGGGTCACCGACAGGGGGCAACGTAGACAAGAAGGGTAAAAATGGAAAAGGATGCGGTAGGTGCAGCTACCGCTACTGTGGATACAGTGCACCCTACCTAACTCTGACGGCAGGGGACAAGGGCATTAAATGCCTGTCTGAGTTGCCTAAACAGTGCAAAAAGTGACCGTTAGGAGCGCCACCGTTTGCGACAATGGCATTCTCTTCATCTCTGCTTGCCACCGCGCACCCCTAGCTGCACAGCCTCCTGCCACGTGTGCTTGGGAGAGTCCTAGAGCGACACGTTAGCAGGTGTGCTGGAGCGCGGGCACGAAGTGGGGGTTTCCCGCGGCAAGCTCCTTGCCGCGGTCGTCGTCTTGTCGTGCTTGGGAGCTTGTCGCTCACCGGGCCTTGCCGGGACGCAGGGCGCGTCACGGCAAGCTTTCTTGGTATGCCTTGAGTGGCCTTCCCGGCAAGCTCCTCTTGCCGGGGTCTTGTCTCTTCCCGGCAAGCTCCTCTTGCCGGGGCCTGGGTTGGCCTTCCCGGCAAGCTCCTCTTGCCGGGGCCTTGGTTGGCCTTCCCGGCAAGCTCCTCTTGCCGGGGCCTTGGTTCGAGTACTTTATTCTTGAATGGTCTTCAAGGGAGCCACGGAGGGTCTTGGCGGTCACCCGGCAAGCCTTGTCGCGGGGCGCTGCAGCTGCCCGTGCACGAGTTCGGGATACTAGGGTACCCCTACTCTAGTACACCGACAGGAGCCCCCGGGCCTGGGCCATACACGGTGCCGAGCGCTGTTGGGCCAGGCCCAAAACAGTGCACGGGCACGCGCGGCCTAGGTCACGCCGCATACCTCTCCGCTCCCACCGCGCACGCCCAGAACGGCATGCGTCAAACGCGGCGTCGTGGGTGACGCGGTAGGCGTGCACGGGGCTAAGCCCTTCGAGCATGCGTCAGGCCACGATGATGGGGACGGTTCACCCTCCTCCCTAAACAGAGGTAGGCGTGGGGGCGTGGTGCATTTACTGGACAGGGCCGATGCGCGGTTTTCGGGACGTCCACTCCCCGCAATCACGGGGCGGAGCGAGGCCGCCTCACCCGTCGCCTTGGTTCTACATCTCCGCCACGCGGCTCCCATGCGCTCGGGGTCGCGGACGGTGGAAGTGGGAAATTGGGCTGTCGCGAGCAGAGGCAGCGGGTTGGCCTCGACTCCCTGCTCTTCCCGTGCCTTGATTCGCTGAGTAGGGCGGCCGAGCTCCCACCTCGCTCCTTTATAAAGAGCGGGAGGGGAGCGCAGAAACCCGCACTCTCTCATCTCCTCCTTTCTTCAGCTTTTGCTCCCCTTTCTCTCATCCGCCATGGAGAAAGGGAACCCAGGCCCTTCATCGGTGGCGGCGAGGGTCGCCGCCAGACAGCGCATCTCTCCCTCTTCCGGCCCATGGTGGCAGAGCCAGCCATAAGGGGAAGAGGGAGGGGGCGAGGTCGCGGACGAGGTCGAGGACAAGGTCGAGGCGCTCGGGGAAGAGGCGGACGGGGCGGCGCGTCAGCTTCACCTCCGCTGGCGGCTCCTCCCCCCATGGCGGTCCATATAGGGGACGACACTTGCGAGTTCTTCGTCAGGCTGCGCCGGGCGCCTCATGGTCGCCTCCGGCTTCCAGCTCCGTTTGCGCGCGCGATGGAGTTGGACCCGCCCGAGACACTGAGACTGCACATGAGGGGCTGTGGGATCAGCGGCACGCGAGTCCGTGTTGTATTCCCAGCCCCTAATGTGATGTATCTTGATCGAGGGTGGAAGATGTTCGCCCGCATCCACAGCTTGATGGAGGGGTTTACCCTCCATTTTAAGTTGATGGAGGGCGATCTCCTCTCCGTCAAGGCCTTCGTGTGCTTCGGCACTCGGGCGAAGTGCTGCGTGGACAGCTCCTCCGACAGCAAAGGCTCCTCCTCAAGCGAGAGTGACGAGGAGGGGAGCGACAGCGACGATGAGGGTAGCGGGCGGCGGAGCGGCGGGTCCGACTAGGCGTCGGGCGCCGCTTCGCGCGGCACCGGCGGCCCCATCATCCGTGTCACCGGCTCCTTGAACTCCCCGGGGTCGTCTCCTTGGGCGGCTGGCGTAGGGAGGCTGCGGAAGGGGAAGAGGGCTGGCGACAAGGCCGTAAGGTCGGAGTACGAGGGCGTGGTGCCCTCGACAGCGTGCTGACGTCCTGTCGCCCCGTCTTCGGGCCCCGCTTCCGGCGCCGCCATCGCCGTCCAGCCTTCGGACGGCCCCCGGGATGTTCTCTTGGTGTCTTCTGGCAACCGTAGCTCGCCTAGGCGCTCCTTTTGCCCTTTTCGCCTCCTTGACCTGCCTCCTGAAAAGAGGGACAGGAAAGGGATTACGGGCATCTTATCTTTTTAATTTGTAAGCCTTCGGGCCTTAGCTGTATCTAGAACTTGTAATCCTCTCTTTCATGTTTTTCATCCTCTATGGACTGTACCTGAGTGGGATGTTTTTTAATGAAAAGGGGATGTTTGCCGGGTTATTTGTCTCGTGAGTTGAACCCACGCCAAGGAACAAATCCTTGGTGTCCCTTGGACAGACATTTCATCTCCCGGCAACAAGCCCTATCGCCTTCCCACGTCGCTCGACCTTTCTCACGCCTTTGACGGAGGCGGGAACGAGGTGGGTGCGGTCTCCTCGTTTCATCCCTTTGCTGCCGCGACTACGACCAAACTTGGCCCCAGGAACGAACCCCAGGGCCTAGAGTTGAGGGAGCACGGCAGTTTTCGGGAAGAAACGCGGTTTCGCATTCCCCAGTCCATAAGAGGATGCATGATGAGGGATGAAAGACTTATCTGATATTGCAGCCCCCAGCAACTCTGGTTTGCCGTGGACGATTCTTGGCACTCGCAGCCCCCAGCGATACTGGCTTGCCGGGGCCCAGGTGCCGTCCATTTTCTTCTTCTCTTGTCGCTGCCAGTCATGTCATGGGAACACTTTATTAGAGGCGCGACAAGTTATTTTTGTAATATAACTCTATCTTAGGCAACAAATAGTTGTGTTACTTCCTTTACTCGACTCTTGGCTTTGTATGGTTCTGCCCTACGTTTTCTAGGGAAACTTGCCGGCGCAGGTACCCTTGCCGCGAGCGCCGAGTGCGGAACTTCAGCAGCCTGCTGGTGGGGTCGCTACCGACAAGCAACCTTGTCGCAACTAGTTGCAGCTCACTTAAGTTGCTGAGCGGACTCAAAGCAAAGTAAGGGCGCTAGCAGCTCACTTAAGTTGTTGAGTGGACTCGAAACAAAGTAAAGGTGCAACTAGCTACGAGTTGGTTCCTCTGCGCACAGGTTTTCCATACAAAGCACGGTCGTTCAAGGAAAATAACTCAAAAACTTAAAAAACTGATTGCTCAAGCTTTAGCAACTTAGCTTTTTTGTCGTCTGCTTCCCGGCAAGGAGAAACTTTCTTGAACGGCCTGGTCCACACCATTATCTTCTCCTTCCCCCCGGTAAACCTTGTGGGCGAGGGAACCTTCCTTCTTTTGAGAAAGAAACAGAGAAATAAAGTAATGATATGGAGCCTTGGGCTCGTTATTGCTTACCCGGGTCTAGTGCTGCACAAAGTGTCAGATAACATATGCGAAAAAGGATTATAGCATAAAAAACTGACAAGATGTGCGGGGCACATGAGCTTTACTGGTGCACGGGGTCTGCGCCCGGCTTTGTACAAAGGATTACATGCAACAGCGGCAAGACTTGTACAAAAGGTGGTTGCCGGAAAAGCTTCCGGCAACCGCGCCTTACGGGTAAAACTTACGAAGATGTTCGATGTTCCAGGAGTTGCTCACCGGAGTGCCATCTTCGGTCTCAAGGCGGACAGCGCCGGGCCTAGTGACTCGTTTCACCCGATAAGGGCCTCCCACTTTGGTGTCAACTTGTTGGAATTCTTGGCGGACTGAACGCGCCGAAGAACAAGGTCGCCTTCCTCGAAGCTCCTGGCTTTAACTTTGCGGCTATGGTAGCGACGCAAAGCTTGCTGGTAGCGAGCGGCTCGCACAGCAGCCTGGAGACGGTCTTCCTCAAGGAGCAGCGCGTCATCTTGCCGCAGCTGCTCTTGCTCGAGCTCATCATAAGCGAGCACTCGAGGTGACCCGTAAACGAGTTCCGTGGGGAGAACTGCCTCTGCTCCATAGACTAGAGCAAAGGGTGTCTGGCCAGTGGCTCGATTTGGCGTCGTCCTGATCGACCAAAGAACCACCGGCAGCTCCTCGATCCAGTTTCTTCCGCACTTGTGCAGCCTGTCGAAAGTTCTGGTCTTGAGGCCTCGCAGCACTTCAGCATTTGCCCTCTCCGCTTGACCGTTGCTTCTCGGGTGAGAAACAGAAGCGAAGCAGACCTGGCGCGCCAGATCTTGGACATATTGCATGAAGGTGCGGCTCGTAAATTGCGTGCCGTTGTCGGTGATGATCCTGTTAGGAACCCCGAAACAGCAAACAATCGACCTGAAGAACTTGACTGCTGACTGTGCTGTCACCTTCCTCACTGGTTCCACTTCCGGCCACTTTGTGAACTTGTCGATTGCAACGTACAAGAACTCAAAGCCCCCGACAGCTCGGGGGAAGGGGCCGAGGATGTTGAGCCCCCAGACCGAAAATGGCCAGGATAAAGGGATCGTTTGGAGAGCTTGAGTTGGCTGGTGTATCTGCTTGGAATGGAACTGGCACGCTTCACACTTGGTTACTTGTGCAGTTGCATCCTGGAGGGCTGTCGGCCAGAAGAAGCCTTGTCGGAATGCTTTGTCGGCAAGTGCTCTTGCGCCAATGTGGTGACCACATATGCCTCCATGTATCTCTGCCAACAGCTGTTGTCCATCTTCCGGGCGAATGCACTTGAATTTCACACCGTTGAATCTTATTCTGTACAGTGTGTTGTCGACAAACTTGTACATACTTGACTGCCGGGCTACTCTTTCAGCTTCTTCTTGCTCTTCGGGAAGCTCTCCTGTCTGAAGGAAATGGACAATCTGCTGCGCCCATGCTGGAGCTTGTGGCTCGACAACAAGGACTAAAGGCGTATCTGTTGCTGCGGGAACATCCGCTTCTACGGCAAGAACCTGCGGTTCGGCCGAAGCGTGATATTCCCTGGCAAGCTTGCCGGAGCAAAACTTGTCGGGAGCGTTTGCTTCAACAGAACAAACCAAGAGGTTCGCCGGAGCAGACTGCTCCTCAGCACTCTTGGCGTCGATCTTGGGGACCTTCTTGGCGGCGGCTTCGGGAAGCTCTGCCGGAAAGTAGTCACCAGAAATCAACTTCCTCTTCTTATTCTGTCCAGTTGATGGTGTCACGGATGGTTGAGTCAGCTTGAGCACAAAGATCCCTGGTTCCACAGGTAACTTTAGTGCAGCGCACTTTGACAGGCCATCAGCAATGTCATTCTGAGTTCGCGGAATGTGTTCCATTTGCAGGCCGTCAAAGTGTGCTTCTAGCTTTCTCACTTCATCAACATAAGCTTCCATCAATGGACTCTGGTAGTTCTTGTTCACTTGGCGGACGACAAGCTGCGAGTCACCCCTTACAATGAGTTTCTTGATCCCAAGGTCGGCTGCGATTCTGAGGCCGGCAAGCAAACCCTCATACTCTGCAGTATTGTTCGTTGCTTGCTCCTTGGGAAAGTGCATCTGGACTACGTACTTGAGGTGCTCTTCGGTGGGTGCGATAAGCAGCACGCCAGCACCGGCGCCTTGCAGCGAGAAGGCACCATCAAAGTACATCAGCCACTCTTTGCTTGTCTCCTTGACGGGGATGCTCATCTCTGGAATTTCTTCATCTGGAGTTGGCGTCCACTCTGCTATGAACTCTGCCAATGCCCTACTTTGGATCGTTGCAGTGCTCTCAAACTTGAGGCCAAAGCTTGACAGTTCCAATGCCCACTCGACAATCCTGCCTGTTGCTTCTGGATTCTGCAGTATCCTCTTCAGTGGAAAGCGAGTGACAACTGTTACCTCATGTGCCTGGAAGTAATGGCGCAGCTTTCTCGAGGCCATGAGGAGGCCGAAAAGCAATTTTTGCACACCAGAGTACCTCGACCTAGCCCCCTGGAGAAGGGAGCTGACAAAGTAAACTGGGCGCTGCACCATCTTCTTCTGCACCTCCTTGCACGTCTGCGCAGATTCAACTTTGTCGGGACCAGAGCTTGTCGGAGAAGCCCCCTGCTTGTCGCTGGATTCACTTGCCGCGGTTGCTGGCTCATCGTCTGCCTCCCTCTCCGCTACTAACGCAGCACTAACCACTTGATTGGTTGCCGCTAGGGACAGCAGCAACTTCTCTTGTGGCTTAGGTGCGACAAGTATTGGAGTGGAGGACAGGTACCTCTTCAAGTCCTGCAGCGCGGCCTCCGCTTCCGGAGTCCATTTCATTGGACCTGCCTTTTTCAATATTTTGAAAAACGGCAGGGCGCGCTCAGCAGACTTAGAGATAAACCTGCTGAGAGCAGCCACACAACCGGCAAGCCTTCGCACATCCTTGACGCGCTTCGGTGCTTCAATCTGCTCGATGGCCTTGATCTTGTCGGGGTTGGCTTCAATTCCCCGCTGAGACACAAAGAACCCGAGAAGTTTGCCGGAAGGGACTCCAAACACGCACTTCTCGGGGTTGAGCTTGAGGTTGATCTTGCGCAGATTTGCCAAAGTTTCTTCTAAATCTTGGATCAGGGTAGCCTTGTCCTTGCTCTTGACCACTATATCATCCATGTAGGCTTCCACATTTTTGTGTATCTGTGTCTCAAAAGCGACATGGACTACCCTTGCAAATGTTGAACCAGCATTCTTCAACCCAAAGGGCATCCGTATAAAACAGTATGTGCCGCAGGGGGTGATAAATGCGGTTTTTTCCTCATCTTCTTCTGCCATGAAGATCTGATGGTATCCTGAGTATGCATCAAGAAATGAAAGCAAATCACATCCAGCTGTGGAGTCAACAATCTGGTCAATGCGCGGCAAGGGAAATGGATCTTTGGGACAAGCTTTATTGACATCAGTGAAGTCTATACAAAGCCTCCATTTCCCGTTCGCCTTGCGCACGACTACAGGATTGGCCAACCATGTGGGATGGAGCACTCTTCTGACAAGGCCTGCTGCTTCCAATTTCCTGATCTCTTCTGCAATGAACTCTTGGCGCTCCACCGCTTGCTTCCTGACTCTCTGCTTGACGGGCCGCGCATGAGGACAGATGGCAAGGTGGTGCTCGATTACTTTCCTGGGAACACCGGGGATATCAGACGGTTGCCATGCAAACACGTCGACATTCGCCCGCAGGAAAGCAACAAGCACGCTTTCCTATTTGGGGTCAAGCGTGGCACTGATGGTGAAGGTACCACCAGTGCCGTCCTTCTTGGCGGGCACCTTCTTGGTCTCGGGTGGAGCTGCCATCGTCTTTTTGCACTTGCCGGTGGAGCTCGATGGTGCGTCCTCAACGGTAGCGCAGCACTCCGAAGAGGTGCGCTTGCCGGAGTGGGCACCAGAGCTCTTGCTGGACTTTGTCTTCTTCTTCCCCCCGGGAGCTTCAGCGGCAAGTATGTTGTGATCAGCTGCGGCTGCTGCTTCCCGGTAGATTTTGTCGGCGCAGATAAGGGCATCCTTCTTGTCGCCGGGGACAGAGATGACACTTATCGGACCTGGCATCTTGAGCATGTTGTATGCATAGTGAGAGGCTGCCATAAACTTGGCGAGCGCTGGACGGCCAAGGATCCCATTGTAGGGTAATGGAAAATCGGCAACGTCAAATGTGACCCTCTCAGTTCTGAAGTTCATCTCGCTGCCAAATGTGACCGGCAGCGTGATCTTTCCCTTCGGCTTGCTTCTTCCCGGGCTGATTCCTTGGAATGTGCCGGTCTCCTCGAGCTCGCTGTCAGGGATCTGGAGTTTCTGTAGGACCGCGGAGGAGATCAGATTCAAGCCGGCCCCACCGTCAACTAGCATCTTCGTGACCTTGAGGTTGCGGATAGTTGGTGAAACCAACATCGGCAAGCACCCGACCGCAGTTACGCGATAAGGGTGATCCTCAATGTCGAAGATGATAGGCGTGCTGGACCATTTCAGAGGCTTGCGTGACTCTAAGGATGGCTCTGCTGCATTCACTTCCCGCATCCACTGCTTGAGTTGGCGGTGCGAAGTATGCAGAGAAGCACCACCGTCAACGCACAGGACCTCTGTGGCTTTCTGAAATTCCTGCTCATCGGCCTCGTCATCATCCATGTCTTCATCGTCGTCATCATCTTCATCCTTGTCGCGGCCGCGGGGAGGTCTGTCTCCTTGCCGCTGCTTGGCCTTGCCGCGGCGTCCTCCTCGGCCGGGACGTTTCTTGCCGGATCCACCAGCACCTTCCTAGGCCTTCTCCTTGTCGCGCCGCTCGTACTCAGCTTTCTGTAGCTCAACGAGCTGCTCAACCTTCTTGCAGTTCTGGAGATCGTGACCCTTGGTGTGGTGAACCTTGCAATACTGCCTGCCGGAGCTGTCCTGCTTGTCGACGGCCGCCACAGGATGGGCCTCCTTGCCGGAGCCACCACCCTTAGCTTCCTTGGCGCCACCTCCGTTGCCGGACTGCTCGACAGCTAGCACTTCCTTGCCCTTCCTCCTTCTGTTGTTCCGCCACCGGCCTTTCTTTGCCGGGGCGGTATCCTCACTGTCAGATCCTCCTGCTCCCGTATCCTCTCCGGGGAGCCTCCTCCCCTCTTCAGCGCGTGCACACTTGTCGGCCAGTGCGTAAATCTCACTGACGTCTCTGATCTTACACATCACCATCTCCTCCCTCATCCTTCGGTTTCGCACGTTCAGATGGAACGCGCTAATGATCGCGGCGGGGTGGACGTCTGGGATGTTGTGCTGTACACGGCTGAATCTCTAAATGTACTTGCGCAGTGGCTCTCCTTCCTTCTGGGCGAGCAGATGAAGATCGCTTTCTTGGCCATGTGGTTTGTGGCCGCCCGTAAAGGCGCCGACAAACTGATGGCACAGATCAGCCCAGGAGGATATGGAGTTGTCCGGCAAGTGCATGAGCCAGGATCTGACATTGGGCTTGAGTACCAGCGAGAAGTAGTTGGCAAGGATCTTGTCGTCCCGTGCCCCGGCAGCCTGCACCGCGATGGTGTAGATGCTGAGAAACTCCGATGGATGCGTCTTGCCGTCGTACCTCTCTGGTACATCTGGTTTGAAATTCTTTATGCTGGGCCACTGGACTTGCCGCAGCTCACGGGTGAACGCAGGACAACCTACCGCGTACGGCAGATCGCCTGGTTCCCCTGGCGCATGCATGTCGACAGAGGGCCCAGCGCGCTTGTCGGATTGACGTCGCGCTTCTCTTCGGCGCTCGATGCGGGTTCGAGCGTCTTCTTCTTGTCGTTCATGGAGAACTTGGCGCTGGTCGCGACGAGCTCGTGGGTCCGACGACGCGGTGGAGCCGCTGTCGGGGTGGACCCGGCGAGTCGGTGACTTTGGCCTTTGTAGTGGAGAGTGCATGGAAGTCGCACCTCCCCCGGTCTTGTTGCCATCGGCTCGCGTCCGGCTGTCCTGCCGCGGCAGCGAGGCGCTTGGTTGCCGCGCAGTGTCGCCGTTGGCGAAGCCGATGAGGCTCTGGATAGTGGCCCTCCATTCGTCGGTCTTGTCCGCCGTCGGAGGGTAATCCAGGAGTAGCTGGGCCCGCGCCAAACCTTCCGCCGGCGTGGTGGGCGGCAGAGGTGAACGGTGCGAGGAGCGGGACATGCTCGGACTCCTAACCAAGTTAGAAGGAGGAGTGTCCCGTCCAGGCGACCGCACCTCACTGGGGCCAGCATGATGGCGTGCATGCTGGTCTTGAACGCCACGCGAACCACCAGCTTGATCTTGGGCCAGCGGACGTATGGTGCTGCGAACGCTATGATGCTGCTGGTCCCGCGCCTCCTGAGATGGGCGCGGTGGGCGTATGGACGCCGAGGTCTGCGCGGCCTTGTCCTTGGACTTGGCAGCGCTGTGGGCACCCCCGTCGATGTCCATTCTTCCGTCAGCGTCCACTCCACCGTCCGCCTGCTCCGGAGGTGGTGGAAGCGACGCAGACGGGGCTGTTGCCCCTAAAGCCTTCTTCTTCGGTGGCATGTTGGTGAAGACGATGAAGATTTAGCTCACGTGCACGCCGGATCGGGTTCGCACGATCTCGACGCCCCCTACCTGGCGCGCCAGAGATGTCGGGGAGGCTGATTCCACCAACACCTATGGGGACAGGGCCCCTTTCGGTTCGGTGGGGGGCGGAGGTCGCACAAAGAGCGGATCGAGGCGGTACACGCGAGTGGTTTTTACCCAGCTTCGGGCCGCACGGATGCGTAAAACCCTATTGCTGCTTGTTTGTGTGTATTGAATTCTTGCTCAGGAGCGACGGACGCTGCCAGACTGAGCGTGAGAGTGTTTCTGGTGTTGAATGAGCCGAACTGGCCGAACCCGCCGCCAACCCCTTTCTACGTTGCGCCTGGGCCTCCTTTTATACTTTCAAGGGGTCACCGACAGGGGGCAACGTAGACAAGAAGGGTAAAAATGGAAAAGGATGCGGTAGGTGCAGCTACCGCTACTGTGGATACAGTGCACCCTACCTAACTCTGACGGCAGGGGACAAGGGCATTAAATGCCTGTCTGACTTGCCTAAACAGTGCAAAAAGTGACTGTTAGGAGCGCCACCGTTTGCCACGATGGCCTTCTCTTCATCTCTGCTTGCCACCGCGCACCCCTAGCTGCACAGCCTCCTGCCACGTGTGCTTGGGAGAGTCCTAGAGCGACACGTTAGCAGGTGTGCTGGAGCGCGGGCACGAAGTGGGGGTTTCCCGCGGCAAGCTCCTTGCCGCGGTCGTCGTCTTGTCGTGCTTGGGAGCTTGTCGCTCACCGGGCCTTGCCGGGACGCAGGGCGCGTCACGGCAAGCTTTCTTGGAATGCCTTGAGTGGCCTTCCCGGCAAGCTCCTCTTGCCGGGGTCTTGTCTCTTCCCGGCAAGCTCCTCTTGCCGGGGCCTGGGTTGGCCTTTCTGGCAAGCTCCTCTTGTCGGGGCCTTGGTTGGCCTTCCCGGCAAGCTCCTCTTGCCGGGGCCTTGGTTCGAGTACTTTATTCTTGAATGGTGTTCAAGGGAGCCACGGAGGGTCTTGGCAGTCACCCGGCAAGCCTTGCCGCGGGGCGCTGCAACTGCCCGTGCACGAGTTCGGGATACTAGGGTACCCCTACTCTAGTACACCGACACACATATCATGTATAAGCTAAGAAGATGTAGTTTACACTAATTAGGAGCAATACAAGCTAGACACCATATGCAACATGCAACCAGATATCACACTCCCAAGTTAGAGCAAGCACCTTGGATGGTGGAGTAGGGGAGCAAAGACTTGGACCTTGTAATGCACTATCAGTACAAGGAGAATCAATACAGATGCTCCGTTTACGTTGCTGCAGAGGACCACCATCATTGCCTTCCTTACTCTTTTCCTTCCTCTTTCTTGATTTTCCATTGTCAAGTCAAACCCACAAGAAAAAGGAATACAATTTGCTCTTCAGAACCCATTGATGCATGATATTAACAAACACTACTTTCATGTAAGGCAGCCGCATGATAGGAGGATGGAATATGTATGAAAAACAGGATGGCGTGACATATTGACATGTATGATGTATAAAGTGTAAACTAAGCACAAGGTGCTAAGGAATAAAATTTGCTCTTCAGAACCCATTGATGCATGATATTGACAAACACTACTTTCATGTAAGGCAGCTGCATGATAGGAGGATGGAATATGTATGAAAAATAGGATGGCGTGACATATTTACATGTATGATGTATAAAGTGTAAACTAAGCACAAGGTGCTTGAACTTGTTAGAATCAATGCAAGCTAGAAACCATATGAAAGATGAAACTAATATCACTCTGCCAAATTAAAAGGGTGCCCTAACAAATGTATTTGACCAAATTAGAAGCAATACATGGAAACAGGCTAGAAATAATATGCAATATGCAACGTATAAAGGTGACCCATCGTAAGTGATTGATGCAGGATACAGAAGAGAGGTAGTTTCATGTAAGAACAAGGTTAACACATAGATGTAGTGTGTACCAAAAATAGGAAGGCATGCCATATTCACAGGTATAATAAGTAAACTAAGGGAGGAAACCTTGTGTATTTAGTATCACAAAAAGATGATGTAAGACGCGCTCAACTAGTTTCTTTCGTGGGATGAATACGTGTGAGCAGAGACGTAAGGTTTGCATGATTAAGGGAAGAGGAGTACCTCTTTCTACTGGCAGTGTTGTGTCCTCCTTCTGTTTTTCCAACGATCTTCTTGTGGTTTGCTGGAAACGAGAAGTTGTGGAGGATGGTGGAGCCTTGGACGAATCCATGGCCAAGTTGTTGAGTGTGGTGCGGTGGACGTCTGTCGGCGGGGGGGAACCAGATCCGAGGCGGCGAACGACAGCGTAGCGGGAACAGCTCCAGTGCGGTGGACGGTTGCGACAGTGGAGCGGCAGCAGTGAGGCGTAGGACGGCGTGGTCGGGGTGGTTCTGGTACGATGTACGTCGGTGTCGGCGTCGTGGAGGCAGCTCTACCTCGGCTTCAGCTGCTAAGTCCTTGAGAGCGTTGCGGTTGCGGTTGCGTTGGACGATGACGTCGGGGTACCGGCTCCGGCGTGATGGTGGAGGGCGGTGGTGGATTGGGTGCTATGGGGTGGAGGACGGAGGAGCCTGGGGTTTCACGGCTGGTGGAGAGGGTGTTTTGGCACCCATGGAGTATGAATGGGGAAACGGAGGGAGGCGGGGAACTAAGGGGGAACAATGTTTCGGTTTGGGACGCACTTGTTTGAAATTTGGGGAAAGTTACAAACTTTTCCCCCATCTAAAATTTCGGACATATTGCGGGTTGGGGGTAGGACAGTAATCTCAGGTGTCCCAAATGTGGGCGGGATAGATTTCAGCCAAGCGCATGGGTGTTTAGGCGCCCACGGCGTATGAATGATTCTCGGATGCGGTTGAGACTAGCGTCTTGGTGAAGTTACAAACCTACCCCGGTTTAGACCTTTGGACATCGGGCCGATAGGCTACACGGGCCAGAGTCAGGACAATAATTTCCTACCACCAAACATTAGTCTCGCGCGGTTTCGGGTGACGAGAGGCCTATTTGGCACTTTGTTCAATATTTGGGAGCAGAAGCATTAACGCTTTCGGTTCTCTTGAATTGGACTTTCAGGATTTGTCAAACTTCACAAATCTTTACTCTTGAAAATCCTAAAGCTATGATTATTTTGGAATAGAGGGGGTACATTTGAATATACATTGTACACAAGTATATATTAAAAAATATGCAACTTACCTCTGTTCATGCATGGTTCCAGATATAATCTCGTTGGTTGCAAAAAAAAAGTTAGACATGTGTATGAATATATATAGCATGTTCAAATGCACAACAAAGATTGATGCCCCCTTTTACATCTGATTTACAAATGCCATTATCTCGGGTTCAAATAGATTAATGCACTTCCTATGAATTCAAATCTTCGAAACCCCCTTTATGTTGAATTCGACATGTATTCTATTCCGTAGCTAGAAATTTGGAATGTATCAATGCAAGTGACAAATGTATAAAGTGCTTCACACTGACAACATGGAGTGCACTAATTAATATTTATATATGAGTTGCAAAAGCATCCATTGCCTGTACTTCAAACCACTCTCACTCTATGGATCGATAATATGAAATAAACACATGCACATGCTAGAATTCAATAGAGTATGGGTGTTTGATAGATCGATTTTCGTCCATACGCTATCTGCAAAATTCATGATATCATCCAATAATAATAATGCCATTTATATTTTAATTTAATGCGTAGAACTGCCTTTTACAAGTAGATGCACTATGCCTCGGCCCGTTCTCACAAACGCGCTATATATCTCTCTATCTACCACATAAGTGCACACATTTTATATGCATCGGCATTTCTCTTTCACACATTCTCACAATCTCTCTCTGTATCTCTCTCTCTCTTTCTAACTACTATGTACCACTCTTTTCACTAATCTCAGTTGGAAAACACTATTTCTCTCACATGCATATATACACACGCACGGTCTCTACTAGCCCTCTATACGCACATATATGTGCCTACGTGTCTCCCGCATGCACATTATCTTTAGGCCTCTCTCGCACACATTGCCCCCCCAGACACACCTCTCTCTTAGTAGTTGGCAGATATGATTCCATCATATCATTCGGTAGGATATCCCTAACTGTTAGGATGGATGGTAATACGAGGTAAAGGTTTACCCTAGTTCGGACCCTTTCAGTTGAGGAAAAAGCCTACTACTAGTACTGTATATTAGTGATAGGGGTGTGTACAAAGTACACGTGAATACCAGGCATTGTGCGTGTGTGTATACTATCGATGAACTAGCCCCCAAGCTTCTATAACATACTGGGGGCCTAGGGTTACAAATCATATATAGTCGGCTTATCACCAGTGGGGATAGAGTCCTCCGCGACTCTGGTAGCTAGCTTCGTGTTGTATGCCGAGTCCTCCACATGGGTCTTCGTATAACGCGTCTCGGTCCAACCTATGTGGCGCAGGATGGAACCGACCCATGAGTCCTCATGTTGACCCACCACAACTAGAAATGATGTGCCCACCACACCACACACGCAATCGGCCACTAAGAAAATAAGCATATACAATAGTACAATGTTATACATGATAGTTAATTACATGGTACATCCAAAAATATTTGTTCTGCATTGTGAATGTTTATATATTCTCCTAAAATATTAGTCACGGGAAAGAGAAACGAAGGGCATATCTCTCCTTGTCTCCACCGGACACCCCCTCTTTCTACACCACTTTCACGTATGCACACAAACTATCTCTCGGCCCTCTAAAAGTATGCATGCCCACGACACATTCACGCGTGACGGTCATTGTATTTCAAGCTAAAGCACTATACGGTCACTAGACTTCTGAATATGCTCATTACGGTCACCGTATACATTCTCGTGGTGATCATACGGTATCTAGCTCACGATACGTCTCCGTATTTTCTTGATGACACTGACGGACTTTGCATTTGATGCGTGCTCCATATTTTGTTGACGACACTTACGGTCATTGTATTTGAAACGAAAGCACGATATGGTCACTAGACTTCAGAATAAGCTCATCACGGTCACCACATACATTTTGTCGTGCTAACCAACATGTGGTTGGATGGTTAGGAGGACAGTGGTTCCTCGAGCCCACCAGGGTTAAAGTCCCAGTGCTTGCATTTATCCTGGGTTAATTTCAGTATTTTCCAGTGATGTGCGTTCAGTGGGAGGAGACGTTCCACTCGACTACGAGGCACCTATGGTGACTTCGTAAAATCTCAAGATCATATGCTGGCTCACTCTCTCGAAGGGTCTCATAGGGTAGGGTCTGCGTGTGTGCGCTTATAGCGGTGAGTGCTTGCGCGTATATATGAGCACCTTGCGTCTGTACCATGTTAAAAAAATACATGTCATGATTATACGTACACTGGCTCACCCGTACAACTCCATATTTTGTTGATGACACAATCAATTGACCAGTCAAACGTTGCACGTGGAGCAACTAGTGTTGCACCATCGGGGCGCGTAACCGTGGGCCCACCTGTCAGCCCATATATGAAAGAAAGAAATGGTAGTTTGAGTCTGTACTATGTTAATAAAATACATTTTAGGGTGATCGTACGGTCACTGGCTCACCATCCAGCTCCATAATTTGTTGATGACACGATCAATTGACCAGTCAAATGGTCCACATTCAGCAGCGCACATTACCATAGGGCCCACCCGTCAGCGCGTATATGAAGGACAAAAATGGTAATAAATTACTGGTCGGTGGGTACTTGAAGTCGTGAGACCTCTGGTTGGCAGTCGTCGGTGCTGGGGGGCGCGTTGATTGGGCGGTGGGGTGGGGATCGCTGGAGAAAAAGCTTCACGCGGGGGGCCTAGAGGGATGGCCGGTGTGGCGGTGGACCGGCGGTGGGGAGTGGTTTCGGGGCGGGCGGGGCGGTGTGGGCCGGCCGCGGGAGGCGGGGGCCGACGGTTCGACCGGTGGTGGCCGGCGGCTCAGGGGGTGGAGTTTGATGATAAACTACAGGCCCTTGATTTCGTATCCAACGGCTGGAAAATCTAATGACTAGAGATGAAAAAGTCAGTCGACTGGCATGTACCCTCACCCCACACATACACATGCACGCACGCATGCAGGCGTGCAACACTGACACGTACACATAACGAACACACGCACGCATGCTGGCGTGCAACACTGACACATACACATGCACTCACGAACACACGCACGTACGCACACATGCATGCAACACTGAAACGTACCCTTGCACGCACGCAACACTCGCACGCCTGCATGCACACAGCACAGGACACAAGACACATGCTCAACCTATACGTGCATGCACCCTTTGTTAAGAGCATGGATGATTACGGGCATTAATCAACCTTATCTGTGATAAGCAGAACATTGATGTTTGCAGCAGTCTTTATGAATCACAACGCATCGAACGGGCTATCAACATACTAGGCTTATCTACATGAAAAGGATGACGTCACACTCAATGAACAATAATCGGTTTATGAAATGCCCGCTTCTGACTGCCCTGGCCCACCAAAGGTTCCTCTGATGTGCGCTGCCTGCGTTGGGTCACTGACATGCAGGCCATGTACCCAAAGAGCCCACACCTCAGTGTAAGAACGGCACGGTGTCATACGTCAGAGTCAAGGGTGCCACTCGCTGCACGCCCGGCTGAACACGCCTCCTTGCCGCATTCAAACGCCTCCATGAAACCCGCCCGTGTGGAAGCCGAGAAACCCACTCTGGACACACGTCCATTCATGATCGGGCCGGCATTAAACGCAACGCCGGCCGAGCTCCTCCAATCCGCCGTCTATTTAATCTCCTATTTAAACGAGGACAAACGCCGGCCAAGAATCGCACACCTCCGCCGCTCCCCTATCTCCTCCTTCACCTTTTTTCCACTCTTACAATGGCTGACAAAGAGTACTTATTCCGCACAAAGCCATTTGTCTAGGTTTGTATCTCTCACACACACCCACGTAGGTGGGGGCGTGCATGAAGAGAAGAGGTGCACGCTCGGCGCACATACTCCCGTCTCTTTCCCAACCACACCCGCGCGGGTACACGGTGGACTCATTTATGTACGAAAAGGCAGCCCACATGGTAATTTGACCGTGTACTGGTTGTCCACTTGGTGGAGGGAGGATCATCTACCACGGGTGAACAAACAAATTGCAACTTGACGCGTTATGTTAAAAAAAGAGGCAAACCATGTGGGGCCTACCTTAGAGGCAAGGCTCTATAGACTGGAGTACTTTTGATGTGTCCCGTCAACTCGCAGAACGAGTAGAAGCTTGCTCAGTACACCGTCTCCCCCACCCACGAGCACGGTGGCTCGCAGGATGAGGTGATGCTTGCTTACTAGTAGTAGTATTGTATGCCTTACGCCCGCTCCCTCGCCCACACGCGCGGTGGCTCGTAGGACGAGGAGAAAATTTTACTACTCCCTCCGTTTACTCCTCGTCCCTACTACCTTGGTTAGAGAGATTATCATATTGTTTGGAATATATATGTCCTTTAGTACTCCCTCCATTTACTTATACAAGGCCACTACAAAAAAATACATTTTGCATCTATACAAGGCCACAAATAGTAATCGAGACAAAAGTTACTACTCCCTCTTCTCCAGTTTATGGCTCAATTTCAAAATCTCTCCAACCAAGGTAGACGGTGAGTGGTCGAATTAATTTCGTACTCCTAGTTTGCACAAGTAATTAGTACGCTCGTTTTTCTCAAGAAGTTATGTTTACCGAGGCATTAATTAGAACGAATGCATGAATGAACACTAAATTTCCATGAACTTCTACATGCATTAGTGAGTTTTCTCTTGATACTGCTTGCATCGGGTGATCTAACGCACCTCAAAATCCAACATGTGATGGTACTACTACTAGTAGTAGAATTGAGACTTATCAAACGGAAAAACGAATGTTTTTTAGATGAGCCCTATAAACCCTAGTGGGTACGTACTCCGTAAAATCAGATTTTCCCAAAACTAAGTCGCTCAACCTTTCTTTGCTTGTTTCCCTTCCTGCATCCTTGCCTCGAACAGACTGTGCCAAACTCCCCTGCCTGCCGCATGGGAAAAGACCCGCCCTCGCCTTTTTTTAGTCCGGGTTTGTATCGATGGATCGCGTGAAGCAGCAAAAACCCAAGCCGTGTCTTGTACTCCTCCGTCGATGCCCGCTTTCATGAATTATGTACTTCCTATCGCCTTCATGTGGGACATATAGCAACCGAGTCGACGTGTCAAGCACCAAATAATAGTGCAGAACAGCAGGGGGACGCACCCCAGTCGTACCGCCCCAGTAGTAGTACTAATGAGTAATGAGACGTCAAATCACAATGCCGCACCTTCCCAGATGGATGAAGCAACCATTATTTCACACTTCGGTTCGCCATCATCTCAAGCCATGTAGTATTGCTTCTACCTCAAGAGGGACACGCGCATCACCTTGGTATATCATGACACGTGGGACTGCATGACAGGCCATGCTCCTCCGCCGATCGCTCGGTAAAATCACCTCATTTTTACTACTATACTTCCTCTGTATCAGTTTACATGGCATGCATGTCGTTCTAGGTTGAGAATTTAACTGACTATATATGTGATGAACAGTATATGTTTAGAAACTACATCCGCTTAATAATCCAATGATATACTTTTTGTGACATAGTAACTCATATTTAGTTAGTCAAATGGATGACCTAGAACTACGTGCACGCCCTATAAACCGAGATGCCTAAAAAGCGAGACGGAGAGGGTAGTTCTGTGCGTATCTTTTTAGATCAATATAGTCGGGATTCACCAAGGAGCAAAACCAAGTTGTAGGTTGCACCTGTTGCGTTGGCGTAGCAACTCAAGCAGGGTCAGTCCGCACACGAAATGGCGACACACTTAACAGGACCCTTTGGCCTACATGTGGCTCATCCACCATCTTGTTCCACGTGTGATGCACCAAATTACAGTTCGGAGAAGCGGTTGGAATTGGAGGCACCCCGGTCGTAGCGTCGCAGTAGTAGAAAATGAGCGATGAGGGGTCAAATCACAAAGCCCCACCTTTCCCGCATTAAGCTGGACGAACGAAGCAACCATCATTTCACTCTAGGGCGCAAGAGCATAAAAAAGAGAAAACCAATGATGCGTGTGGCAGCTACCTAGGGCACCCTAGGGTAGGGGTCTCCACTATAGATCATTTTTTAAAGCGCCTCTACTACAGATCAGCTTCTCCCTCGTGCTCTTGAAGAAAACCAATGATGCGTGCGGTGGTAGGGTTTGTAGGAGTACTACTACGTGCGGGGCCACGTCGTAGTAAACGGGAGAGGGATTGAGTTCGAGTCGATGCCTTAAATATGTGTGGGCCGCTTGGTTTTAGGGGAATGAGGCAGCATTTTGGGTTCGGGGACCAGTGGAGATATAGTATGTAGAAAATTGTGGATGTAGGTTCGACCGAAAGGCAATGATGCATGGGCTCTGCATTTTGATATACCCGGGGCCGCGTGAAATTTGCTACTCTACTAAAAACTAGTAAAGTACACATGCATTGAACGCATGAGATTTCGAAAACAAATTATGAATAAATACACACTATACCATGTAAAGCTTTGAGTCATATATGCATGATGTAGATGTTCGTTTAGTTCTTATAGTTCATCTCATTCAAAATCAATTAGTTTTATAAAAATGTTAAGATCATGGGGTTGTGCATTGTAAAGCATAAAGTAAAAAACAAATAATGGCAATTCATTTAAAAAATCAATTATGATACGGAAGATTCTAGAAAAAAGGACAAGTGCTTATGTTTTGAGGTTTGTGCATTATGCTTAAGTTCAACCATGGAGTCTTCTAAATTGTACATGTGCCAGATCTGGTGGAATGTTGATGATATCCAATGGCCAGTAGTTCTCGGATTTTCCATCTCTGCACTGTCAGATTAGCTTCATCCAGCGACCATCTTTCAAAGTTATTCACACACTATATAGTTCTTGTGCCATAGATGCATGTCTTGGAAAAAAGCTACTAGTGGGTTGTACTAGCTATTTAGAAATAGAAGATGTATACATGGAAGTTGTAGGGAAAGATATGACATGGAGTAGCTCAATTCTTATGAGTAGGGATTGGAAAAGAGATGTCATTTGGTTCACATCATAGGAACTGTTCTATTGAATCTAGAGATGACATGTATCTCAATTCCTACGAGGAGGGATTAGAAAAGAGATATAATTTGGTTCATACCATAGGAACTTTTCTATTAAATATACGCTAATGTTTAGTTTCCTTTGAAATTATGGGAGTATAGGAATCCATTCATATGAACCAAGTGGCCCTAAAGCTATAGAAATGATATCATGTTTATTTCCTTTGAAATGTGGAGTATATGAATCTATTCCTATGAACCAATTGGCTCTAAAGGAAAAAATCCTATAAAAATCATATAATATAGAGTTCCTATGATATTCCTCCACACCAAAGGATGGTTGAAATTGCTGCAGGTGATACGATGGTCTTTCTTTGTAGACTCCTCCCCCATCTTTATAGTTACCTCTCAAAGATGAATAAAATGATATATACAGGGTATTCTACATGTGCAATTTGGTACATGAAAACTCGGTAAAAGTTTGCGAGGTTAGAATTTTCAATAAAGCTATATGCACTGCATTTTGGAACGGGGGGAGCATATGGCAGTTGCTAACACTCGTGTGGAAGATTTATGTGTAGGAGGAGTGGTTGTTCTGTTAAATGAAATGGCAAAACTGACACTGTCGGATGTCGATCTAACGGTTCTTACGACGTTCGCCAGGAAAAGGCTTGTGGCGAAAATTTGTCGGATAATGATTTACAAACACATGCATTGCATTGATACGTGCCCCCTCTCTCTCATGCACACGCACCCTCACGAGTCACGACTCTCCTGAGTCCTCTCGCACCCACCGTCTATCTGCAGGTAGACGTCACACACATTTGTGCTCTTCACACCCTACCCTCAGAACTTCTAAAAAACAAAAGACATCACACACATTTTATTTTAGCTCACATTTCACACACTTATAATATTACTCTTGTGGCGAACGTTCTCTAGGCATAGTATATTGTAATCTCACGAAGAGAAGCGGTGCATGCACGCACTAGTTCTCTCACACCCACTGCGGGTACACGTAGGAGCGCATTTTTTTGAAGCTGGTACAACAAATTCACTCCACTATATATATATATAATCAGGAGCCTTACCGCTTGCTTTACTTGGGTTCCTCTCGTTCACTCTCTCATGCCCTCTAGATCTAAGCAAGACATATGTGGCCACACTCTCACTTAGCTCACGGCTGGTCCCAAATCCGGCCAGACAACCTCGAACGGGGCAAGGGTGTAGATGCATCGTTCACGCTGTCGTCGGCAGCGAGGGAGGAGACCAACGGCTACCCGCGCGTCCCGATCGACCGTCGTGTCATTCTCTCCGAGAGAGCGCCGGCTCGGGAGGTCCTTCGACCCCTTGTTCCTCCCTGCGGTATTGTGGCCAAGATGCGGCCTCCCGATGCCATCTTTTCCACATGCCAACGACCCTCAGGTATATATTCCTTCGAAGCTTGCTTTGCTCTACTGCCCCAGCTCCCTACTTGGCTTCATGTGGATCTTTTTCTACTTCCGACCGCTATTCCAAAGCCACCTAGACTTTTACTATTATTAGAGGTAAAGCTAGTTCATACAGTCGACTCTAAGAGTTGGTTCAAACAGGGAAGAAAGTGGGAAAGCTGTAGCATGAATCTAGGACTTGGTTCTAAGAGGAAACGAGGGAAAGTAGTAGATACTGGCTACCCAACCGGTCTCTTATTTGGAAAGACGAAGAAAGCATGGTGGATGGCGAAGGGTAGGGGAAGTGGACCTATCTCTTGGTTGAAAAAGGAAAGAAAGTGACGAGTGTTGGGGGACAACGCAAATGAGAATGAGCAAGTCTAGATTTCCTGTGCTCACATAGGAAAATGTCGCCGAGGAGATAAAAAATCGGACAAATGCAGACATGCTACCTGAGTGTTTGCCGCTCTCGGCAACCACATCTGCCTCACCAGTTTATGCCATTGCTGTCCCTATGCCCATACGCTACCGTTAATGTTAAATCACATGAAGCATTAAGCAATGCCACCTAATGTCACTATAAGTAGTGGTCTAGTGCCGTCGATAAATTGAAGCAATGCCACCACCATTTTATGAAGTGCTTCCGTCTTGCTTTATTTCCCATGAATTGTGTTTTTGCAGTTACACTTAAATATCACCCACTAACGTTGCTTCATCCCAGTGGGACTGCACAAATTTGATTGCACATTTACTGACCATGTGCTACTCTCATGATAGTAATACTAATGCTATTGTTCTGCATGTTAATCTAGTGGCAGTGTTGATGTGATGTGATGCTACTTACTTAAGGACACTTTCATACTATCAATCTAGTGCCAATTATAACACAATAGATGCTGATGTTAATCATACGCCACTACAAATATCTGTCACTGTTTAAATAAGTGTATTTCGTATTTGCGCAAACAAGGATGTCTGTCTCCATATCGTTTCGGGATGTCTGTCTCCGTATCATTTCTATCCGCGCAATCAAAAGCACACACCTCGGTTTTAGTAGAACTGTGCAAAATGAGATGGCTATCCCTCGTTGCCATCGTCTAACCACCCGTCTTCCAGGTATTCCTACATTGGTAGTTACTAGGTAGAATGACCAACGCAATATAAAAGAATTTGATTCGTACGTTTTACTTCCTGATTGCAGTGTAGGGATGAGCGAAAACAACTGCATCCTATTCCGTAATGCACTTTCTACCAGTTCATCCATGGACCGAGGACTAGCTGGCACGGCTGCACGGCGGTTTTTTGGACAGGTGCGCGAACAAGAGGCATTGTGGTCTGCTTATTTCTGCAAATAGCAGTGCTTAAATTTAGTGGAATGCACAAGACTTTCAGCTGGTTAGTACACTACATGGTTCAATTCAGAATTCCAACTGAGAACACAATTATAATTGGTTATTCTGGAATGAGAGAACCTAACCCTGGATGGTGGCAACAAGAAAAAACTAGAGTGAACTCCAGGAAATTTAAGCCTACCGGGAGGCCCTTTGCTCAGAGAAGCCTTGCTTGTTTTTTCCTGATTTGTAAACCTTCTCACAGATTTGTCTTTTGCTGTGAACTAGTATATGTTTGTTATGTTCTATGAATCATTGAGATGTATAAAATTGCTTAACTTATGCTTTTCAAGTTTTTATGAAGCCGAGTTTAATGTGAGTGTTCCACATGAACGCTGGACTAGCGTGTGAACTTTTGGAATTTACATTGTGGCCTCAGTTAACTGCATGAACCACTGTAACTAGATACATAGTTGCTTATATGTCAGACAACAGATTGTTGATTGTTAAATGGTCGATAGCCTAGTGTTGAAGCGAGCTAAGCCAATGTGTCGTGTTTTGCACAACTGCTTACAAGTGGGGTAGCACCAACAGTGTTTAGAAGTGCTTATGTATACGTCGACGCACAATTCTTGAACGAGTACTCTATTTCATCAAAACACACACTGCTCATATGATAAATCATGACAACTTATGTCTTACCATGCCATATTCACGAAAAAACTAGTGAGGACGCATCTGTTTCGGCAACAATTATGATGGTTCTCACATGATTCATGGGCACACAAAAGTAGCAGCAGTTCCCATAGATGGATTCAAACAGAGTACTAGCCCCAGAGGGCTCGATAACAGGCAAGGTTCGGATAATTAGACACAATCCAAACTACTATTAAACACTAGATGGGGCAACTATTTCATGCCTCGATCTAATTTGGGCAGGACACAAGACGGACCTTGCCATGAACATCATCGAGGACGTCCAGCAGCAGCTCAATCATGTGAACCTTCATGAAGACAACCTTGTGGCCTTGCCAGTCATAAACTTGTTTGTGGAGGCATGCCACGTCATCTTCCTGCGTAAGCTTGACAAGAACAGTATGCCTCACAAACGAAGGAGTAGCTTTGAACTTCTTGTGCTTAAGTACACCCTGGACAACACGCCTGGCAACAGTGAGGCTGGAATACAACTCTTCATTGGTATAAGCATAAATGGCTTTCAGGATCCAACAGCCTAAAAACTCGGTTTTACCAGTGCGTATATTCAGGTCATCCGCCTCATAGCGAGTGACATGTACAACCACACAATCCTTGTCTGCATCAGGGCTCTAATTGAAACAGAAACAAATTATGAATTACTTTCCAGTATAAGAAACACAAGTAATTTAAACCAGTATGTATAGCATGGCATCGAAGCTAATAAAATTTTGCATTATTCATGACCATATACTTAGATGAAAAACCACAATCAAGATCGGCAAAGAAGAAAATCACCTTGGGCAGCTCAGCTGGGGGGACACATCCTCGAAGGGGGAAAACTGCTCCTGCAGTGCCACGGGGGCTGTAACCTCAAACGGGGTGTTGACCATCTCAGTAGTGGCCGTGAGCGTATCTGGGGTCGGCTCGGTGGCTACCTCCATCTTCATGGAGCTCTTTGTCTCATGGGGATCAGCCTCCCGCGTCTACTCCAATATCAGCAGATCTTTGCCTGGTTCTCCTTGGTCCATCATGAAACTGACGAATACTAGGAGACCACTGAAAGGAAAACACAATCGCAATGACAATGAAACAAAAAAGAGAGTGAGGATCGGTTACTGCTTTGCAGAAGTTCTTTTTTTCTCTGAACGAAAATATACCAACATCACAGATCCGCTTACCTTCCCTTCGTTGGGAGAGAAGAACAGTGGAAGATGCGAGTGTTGCCTTTCTTGAAGACGGTGAGGGAGAAGGGGATTCAGCGAAGAGTGAAATGATGGTTTCTTCGTCCGTCAAACTTAGACTGCGGGGAGGTTGGGTCTTGTGATACGACGGCTCGTTACTACTGCGCTACGATCGGGGTGACTCTCCGCCTGCATACTACCTTCTAATTTGGTGGATGGCTTTTGGGCTCGCGCACTGCATGGCCCTCATTTCGGTGAACAAAAGTATAACGGCATTCAGTAGAGGGAGATGTTTCGATGACCTAGGAAGAGCCAGAAGCGGTATTGTATCCACTATACTAGTAGTAATTGTTTTTCTAGGTAGCTGTAGAGTGTCTCCACTGTACTAGTAGTAATTGTTTCTTTGGGCTCAAGACAAAACATCCCATCCACCCTAGTAAATAGTAAAGTCAATTAAAAAGTCCATATATTTACTGAATGAGAACCGCTACCTACACCCAGCACACCGCCCCTAAAAAACCTGGGTGTTCTTCTTCCTCCTCACTCCCACCCACCTCACGTCAGCTCGCTCCACTCATACCCCCAAATTCCTCACCTCACTCCTACAGAAAACCCTAGCTCCTCGTCTTCCTCACTACTACAGAAAAACCCCAGCTCCCCTACTTCTTCACTCGCACTACAACTAGGCTCGTCATTCGTTACTCTGCTCAAATCCGTGAGCGCGACACGACGCCCTCGAGGAAAATTGAGTCGGCTGACCCCAGCGCCAAGAAGATGAGGCTCCCGCCAGCGGTGATGCCTGTTGTAGGTCCCGCACCCGGCAGCACGGGAAGAAGCGGCGACCCCGCCCCCATCGGATCCCAGGAACCCGTAGAATCTTGGGTGGACCACATCAGCGATCTCCCGGACGCCGTCCTTGGGGAGATCATTGCGCTTCTCCCCACCAAGGATTGCTGCCACACCCAAGTCCTCTCAATTCGGTGGCGCCCTCTATGGCGCGCCGTGCCCCTTAATCTCGACTGTCATCAGCTATCTCTCTTCAATGATTTTGAAATCCCAAGAGCCATCATCTCCTCCCACCAGGGCTCCGTTCAAAGCCTCTACATCCCGTCATGGTACCTGAGCACGCATACCATGCCCTGCATGGTGGACGCCTGGCTAAAATCCCCTGAATTCACAGAACTACAGCTGCTTGAGTTCTACTATTCCCCTGGAAATGACCTACCAGATACCGAACGCCATCTACCAGTGCCCTCAGCACGGATGTCCATCTCACGGTTTTCCTCCTCTCTCCACACCGCCACCATTGCGATGTGCGACCTACCAGACAATCTGGTACTAAACCTTCGACTCCCATTTCTCAAGAAACTTTCACTTGTGTGGGTTCATATATTGGAGGCCTCATTGCATAGCATCATCCACTCCAGTTGCCCTGCCCTGGAGTGCTTGGTGCTTGTTTTCACAGTTAGAATCGGTTGTCTCCAAATAAAGTCGCCTAACCTTGTAAGAATTGGATTTTCTTTTGACAGAAGGCAGCTCATCATCCAAGATGCCCCTTCACTTCAAAGGTTGATCCTTGATTCTAGTTATTCACCGTTACAAATAACCGTCCTCTCTGCGCCTAAACTGGAGACCTTGGGTGTAATACATGATCTCTGTGCTCATTTCAATATGGTGTTCGGCTCCATAGTTCTTCAAGTACTTTATATTATCATCTACACTTGTAACCATAAGCTGCATTTTAAATTTCCACGCATAAGTTATATCTCATCTTGGAGTACACATTTTGTACTAATATTATGTTCTATGCTCAATGAAGAGTTTCTCCATGGATGGCCTATCAATGGTGCTGGATTTTGTCAAGATCTTATATATCCAAATGAATACTTTTGATCTGAACAAGATTATTGGCTTGCTGCAGTGCTTTCCATGTATGGAGAAGTTGTATATAAAGGTGATAATTTCACGCACATTGGAAGCCCGCATATAGTGTACTAGAATTAACCGTTCAGTTGTTGCTCTTTAGACACTCTTTTTTTAGACCTTAACTATTTTCAATCTTCATGTCTATTTAGGCAACAGGACGGGGTAAGAAAGTTATAAGCAATTGGTGGATTCGTAAGCATCGGGATTTTCTCACTTCTCACGAGATTCGATTGAAGACAATAACGCTAGAACGATATGTAGCCAACTGTGCAAACACTAGATTTGTCACATTCTTCCTGCCGAATGTGAGGTTACTATTGTCCATCAGGCTTAAGTTTATCAGCAGCATGGTTTTGATGGATGGGTATGTGGAAGAGCAAAAAGAGGAGTTTCAGGTGGGTAAAAGAGCTTCTGAACGTGCCGGGCTTCTATTTACAACATATTGTGGTCATAATCCAGTAAATTGTATGACCTAGGATGTTCATTCTATGGACCTGACCGATCCATTTGACTGTGACTGCCAAAAACAGTGATGGAGTTAGATGTTGTTGCCCTTTTCAACCT
This sequence comes from Triticum dicoccoides, assembly GCF_002162155.2. Classification (NCBI taxonomy): domain Eukaryota; kingdom Viridiplantae; phylum Streptophyta; class Magnoliopsida; order Poales; family Poaceae; genus Triticum; species Triticum dicoccoides. The sequence goes on from NC_041384.1 coordinate 553,855,010, forward strand.
GAGTTTCTTTGTAAACCTGATGAACAATTAACCCTCGTGCTTTTGTACGGTTTGTAAGCTGGAGTTAGATGTTCTTGCCCTTTTCAACTTGGCTGTGACTGTCATATTTTCTTTGAAGCAAGGCAAATGGCTTGCCAGTCGTTTAATTTAGAGTGAAATATTGTAACAACTAACAAATCCCAACCAAGGGAAATAACATCACTCTCGCCGGCAGCTTGAGCTCACTGTGCATTACAGAAGCCAAGTGATTAGCCCCCACCAACACCCACAAACTTATTTCGAACTAGCACATCAAATGGGCTGTAAATTTTCATAGGAAAGGTTGCATGACCATGACAGATTTGGATTCTAACATTTGGGACCCGCGAGGAAATAGCCTATCCAAGGTGGTGTCGACTTACTAGCCAGTCAACAAACGATTCTGCCTACCAGCCGTTGGATTGACATCCAACATATGTCGTGTATCTTCTATGTCTTGTTTTCTTCTTCCTCCAGCCACCCAAACCAAACCACCTTGTCGGCTCTGCCTGCTCCCGCCTCCCATGGCTGGCTACGCCTCCGCCGCCCTACCATACGTACCCTCCAACGTTGGCCAGTCCCTCCCTCTATTCCCCAACACATCCTATTATTCTCCGACGACGTCAGCCCCAACATGCACCCGCACCCGCACCCGAACCAGTCAACCCTCATACTCCCCTCTGCCTACGACTGGACCGGCGCATCTTCCACGACTCCTCTTTGTTCAGTCCGAGGCCTCATCGTTGTCCTCCACCTTGCGGCCTTGGTTCGCTCGCCATGCGCGGTGCGCTGCCCTCTTGCGTTGTCAACGTCGTCAACAACCGAGAGGAACAAGGAGAGGATTGTACGTGGAGAGGATGACAGTAGGGACCCACCAGCGTCATGGCAGTACGCAAGCAAGTCCTTCTATATTACAAGCCCAAAAATATGGTTCCTCCTAATGGTTGGACATCTGGGGCTCACGCGATTGTCAAGGTAGTAAATAAACGAGAGAATTACACTACGAGCGGCTGACACCAGGGACCCAGCAGGTCACGCAGTTTATTTTTTTGAGGAACAAGCAGTTGTTATTTATACTAGTTTTAGCGACGAATCAGGGTAACAACGGGGTTGTGCGTGAGTTGTATCCTGTCTAGCCAGGGTTTTATTTATGTTTACCACATCATGAGCCCAGTTGTGTTTTTTTCTTGCTAAAAATGGCTAGCCCAGTTCTATATTTTTTAAGAAATACCCAAACGAGGCCTACTTGCTTTATCAGCCCTGCTGGGCTGCAAATCTTTCAACACAAGGAGAGTTTCATTCGGTTTGCCCAGAAATGGGTTGTATATTTTTTAAACACATCAAACCGGGAATTAGTTTCAATTTTTTTTCATTACAAGATTTTAAATTCCATTGATTTTTATGCATAGACAATTATTTGGATTTTATATTTATATAAATTATTTTTCAAAATAGTTTGAATGTGAATCGATATTTTGGGATTAAAAACAGTTGACCGCGTCGAAATATGCAAAATTTCATATACTTTTTAACCATGGCCACAATATGGGGTGTAATGCTAACAAAAAAAGATGGGCTCCAAAAAAATTCTTAAGAATTAGCAAATGGGTTGTACATTATTATAAATAATGCACACGAGAGCAGTGACTGTTGGATTTCCATCCAACAGCTGTCGTGCTTCATCAATCTCTGCTCTTCCTCCTCCAGCCGCTCAAACAAGCGCCGGCGGGACTGCCTGCTCCCTCCTCCCACGGCCGCCTATGCTACCGCACAGGCCTCACCGCCCCACCGTACTCCCATCGCTGGCCTAGCCATCCCTCTACCTGTTGTTATTCTCCGGGGACGGCAGACGAACCAGTAAACCCTCGTACTCCTCCACGTGGGAAACAACTGTTGAGTCTTCCCGGACTCCATGTCGTTCCTTTCCTAGGCCTCGCCATCGTCCACCGCCCTGGTGCTCTCGGTGTGGCCTGGTCAACGTGGTCAATGAACGACATCCATCGGAAGTGGACTGTACGTGGAGAGACTGACAACTGGGTCCACAGCCGCACGCAAGGAAATGCCTCCTTATTACGCGTAAAATAATGATTCCTCCACCTGACAGCTAGGACCCATGGGAAGGGCTTCTGTGTTTCGCGAAAAAAGCGTCCCCCTCGCTGACAGGTCGGACCCACCAGCTATATCTTCGCATGCAAGGAAGTGCCTCCTTATTACGCACAAAAAATGAATACCCCCTACTAGTTGGGACCCACCATAGTGGGTGGCTGACTTGTTGGCCTACTAAGTTGACGGGGACGGAGGGCTTTGTCAACTTAGTCAATATGAACGATTCTAGCTCCAGTGACCGTACGATGTCCATCCAATGGCCATAGTGCTTCTTCAACCTCTGGTCTTCTTGCTCCAGCCGCCCAAAGCAGCGTTGGTCGTGTCGCCTGCTCCTGCCTCCCGTGGTCGGTTGTGCTGCCACGAAGGCCTCAGCGCCCCCATACTACTCCCACCGCTGTCCAGGCCATCCCTCCACTCACCCACACCCCCTGTTATTCTGCGGCGACGGCAGCCTCACACCGCAGCCGAACCAGTGAACCCTCGTACTCCTCTCCGCGTGGGCATCCACTGCCGCGTCTTCCCCGGCTCCGCATCGTCCCCTTCCTAGGCCTCACCGTCGTCCACCGCCTTGGTGCTCTCGGTGCGGCGTGGTCAACGACCGACTTCCATTGGAAGAGTACTGTACGTGGAGAGGCTGACAGGTGGGTCCACGGCCGCAGCTGGGTCCATGGCCACAGCCCAGTTTTTTTGTGATTTGCCAAGTAAGTCGCTTTGTTAGGCATGTTGGGCTGCAAATATTTCAATACGAGGAGAGCTTCATTCGCCGGCCGATAAAATGGCATATCAGTAATGAGAAATGGGTTGTACGTTTTTAAAACACATCAAATCGACAATTAGTTTCAAATTTCTTTTTTTTTCATTTCGAGATTTTAAATTGCATTGATTTTTATGCATGGACAATTTGTTGGATTTTATATTGATATACATTTATTTTTAAAATCAGTTTGCTTGTGACTCAAGATTTCGGAATTAAAAACAGTTCAGACCGCACCGAAATATGCAAAATTTCATATAATTTTTTAACCGTGGCCATAATATGGGTTGTAATGCTAACAAAAAGAATATGGGCTCCAAAAAACCTTAAGAATTAGCAAATGGGTTGTAAATTATTAGAAATAATGGCAGATGGGATGTATGCTATTTTCCACAGATTTGAGGCTTTCCCAAAAAAAGGTTAACGCACAAGCAGTGACTGTTGGATGTCCATCCAACAGCCATCGTGCTTTGATAAGTCTCCGTCGTATTTACTTTTCCAAACACTTTTGCCCTTGCTTTGGACTCTAACTTGTATGATTTGAATGGAACTAACTTGGACTGAAGCTGTTTTCAGCAGAATTGCCATGGTGTTGTTTTATGTGCAGAAAACAAATATTCTCGGAATGACCTGAAAATCCACGGAACATCTTAGAAAAAATAATAAAAAATCCTCGCCAAAGATGAAGACCAGGGGGCCCACACCCTAGGGCGCGCCCCCCTACCTCATGGGCCCCTGGATGCCCTCTGACGCCAACTCCAACTCTATATATTTTCTTTCGGAGAGAAAAAAATCAGAGAGAAGAAATCATCACGTTTTACGATACAGAGCCGCCGCCAATCCCTAAAACCTCTCAGGAGGGCTGATCTGGAGTCCGTTCGGGGCTCCGGAGAGGGGGATTCGTCGCCGTTGTCATCATCAACCATCCTCCATCACCAATTTCATGATGCTCACCGTCGTGCGTGAGTAATTCCATCGTAGGCTTGCTGGACGGTGATGGGTTGGATGAGATTTATCATGTAATCGAGTTAGTTTTGTTAGGGTTTGATACCTAGTATCCACTATGTTCTGAGATTGATGTTGCTATGACTTTGCTATGCTTAATGCTTGTCACTAGGGCCCGAGTGCCATGATTTCAGATCTGAACCTATTATGTTTTCATGAATATATGTGAGTTCTTGATCCGATCTTGCAAGTCTATAGTCACCTACTATGTGTTATGATCCGGCAACCCCGAAGTGACAATAATCGGGACCACTCCCGGTGATGACCATAGTTTGAGAAGTTCATGTATTCACTATGTGCTAATGCTTTGTTCCGGTTCTCTATTAAAAGGAGGCCTTAATATCCCTTAGTTTCCAATAGGACCCCGCTGCCACGGGAGGGTAGGACAAAAGATGTCATGCAAGTTCTTTTCCATAAGCATGTATGGCTATATACGGAATACATGCCTACATTACATTGATGAATTGGAGCTAGTTCTGTGTCACCCTATGTTATGACTGTTACATGATGAACCGCATCCGGCATAATTATCCATCACTGATCTAGTGCCTACGAGTTTTCCATATACTGGTTTACGCTTATTTACTTTCCCGCTGCTACTGTTACAATCACTACAAAATACCAAAAACATTACTTTTGATGTCTTTACTTTTGTTGCCGCTACCACCACTATCATATTACTGTGCTACTAAACACTTTGCTGCAGATACTAAGTTTCCAGGTGTGGTTGAATTGACAACTCAGCTGCTAATACTTGAGAATACTCTTTGGCTCCCCTTGTGTTGAATCAATAAATTTGGGTTGAATACTCTACCTTCGAAAGCTGTTGCGATCCCCTATACTTGTGGGTTATCATGCTTCTTCAATCTCTGCTCTTCCTGCTCCAACCGCTCAAACAAGCTCTGGTGGGACTGCCTGCTCCCTCCTCCCCGCAGCCGGCTGTGCTACCGCGTAGGCCTCACCGCCCCACCGTACTCCCATCGCTGGCCTAGCCATCCCTCTACCCACCCACACCTGTTGTTATTCTCCGGCGATGGCAGACGAACTAGTAAACCCTCATACAGTCGTACTCCCCTTCGTGCAGGAAACAACTTCAGAGTCTTCCTTGGCTCCGTGTCGTTCCCTTCCTAGGCCTCGCCGTCGTCCACCGCCTTGGTGCTCTCAACCCGGCCTGGTCAACATGGTCAACGACTGACATGCATCTGAAGTGGACTGTACGTGGAGAGGCTGACAGCTAGGTACACGGCCGCACACAAGGAAATACCTCCTTATTACGCGCAAAATAATGATTCCTCCACCTGACATCTGGGACTCACTGAAAGGGCCTCTGTATTTCGCAAAAAAACATTACCGCCGCTGACAGCTCGGACCCACCAGCTCTATCTTCGCACGCAAGGAAGTGCCTCCTTATTATGCACAAAAATTGAGTACTCCCCCTGCTAGCTGGGACCTAGTATAGTAGCAGGCCTCCTAAGTTGACGGGGATGGAGGGCTTTGTCAACTTAGTCAATATGCACGATTCTTGCTCCAGTGACCGTACAATGTCCATCCAACGGCCGTAGTGCTTCTTTAACCTCTGGTCTTCTTGCTCCAGTCACCCAAACCAGCGTCGGTCGTGCCTCGTGCTCCTGCCTCCCATGGCCGGCTGCGATGCGGCGGAGGCCTCACCGCCCCCTACTACTCCCACCGCTGGCCAGGCCATCCCTCTACTCACCCATACCCCCACTTATTCTGCAGCGACGGCAGCCTCACACCGCAGCGAACTAGTGAACCCTCATACTCCTCTACACGTGGGCATCCACTATCGCGTCTTCCCCGGCTCCGCATCGTCCCCTTCCTAGGCGTCGCCGTTGTCCACCGCCCTGGTGCTCTTGGCGCGGTGTGGTCAACGTGGTCGAGGAACGGCTTCCATCGGACATGGACTGTACGTGGAGAGGCTGACAACTAGGTCCATGGCCGCAGCAAGGAAGTGCCTCCTTATAATGCAAAAAATAATTATTCCTCCACCTGACAGCGGGGACCCACCGGAGGGGCCACCGTATTTCGCGAAAAAAACATTTCCCCTGGCTGCTAGGACCCACCAGCTACATCTTCGCACGCAAGGAAGTGCGTCTGGGCAAAAAAAATGATTCGCCCCCTGACTGCTGGGACCCAGCAGCTACATCTTCGCACGCAAGGAAGTGTCTCATAGTTGGGACCCACCTGGTCAAAGCGTACGTAGCGTTGTCATTCTGGTCGCGAACGTGTACGTACATACTTGTCGATGTAGAGGCACGCACATGTCGTAGTAGAGGCATGCACGTAGCATGTACACGTACGTACAGCGGCCAGTGTGCAGGAAATAAAATACAGCCACGTATGTACATACGGGCGGGGTCTCGAACGCCTACTCATGCATACGTACGGCCAGGGCTCGTGTACATGGCTGGGTTGGAATGGAGAAACTGCGTCATCGTCGTGTTCATGGGGAGCCAACCGGCTGGCTCGGAACGGAATGCATAATCGTGCTCATCGCAAGGGCTTGGACGGAACAGCCGATGGAAACAAGGCCCGGCGTACCGCAGAACGGAGGAAACGGCCTTGCATTCAACCGGCCACATTCGAAACGGAATCCTGTTCATCGGGAGGGGTCGGGGGTACCGCAAAACGGAGGAAACAGACCTCCTACGGTCCAAACGGAGTCTTGTTGATCGGGAGGGGTATGGCGTACCGCAAAATGGAGGAAACGGACTTGTGTTGGAGCGCTACGGTCGAAATGGGGGTCCTATTCATCGGGAGGGGTGTGGCGTACCGCAAAATGGGACTCCACGGGATATTGTTCATCTCCAACGTCGACCCCCTCTAGCCTCCACGGGCTACTGTTCATCCACCGTCGACCTCCTCCTGCCTCCACCTGCACTGTTCATCCATAGACTCCTGTTCATCCAGCCTCCACCGCGCGCTACTCCACCAGCTACTGTTCAACCAGCCCTCTCCATAGGCTCCTATTCAACCACCCCTCCACGGGCTACTGTTCATCTAGCCCTCCACCGTCTACTATTCATCCAGCCTCCACGGGGTGGTCCTGTTCATCCAGCCCTCCATGGGGTCCTGTTCATCCATCCCCAACCGGCTCGATCGATTGGGGTCCTGTTCATCCAGAGGCAACACCATAGGGTCCTGTTCATCCACCCTCACCGGGAACTATTCATCCAAACCCCCCCAGCAACGCTCACTATTCATACAGAGGTAGCATCGACCGGCTTCAGTTAGCAGCAGTAGCGAAGGAATCGCTCGATCGGGTTCAGTTAACAGCCATCGATCGATCGCTCGGGTTCAGTAACGCGTAGCCTGCAGTGCAATCACTCGGGTTCAGTAGGCGAACGCCTCGCTCGGGTTCAGTTAGAGCCCAACGCCTCGCACACACGCGCGTGCGTGTATGAGAGAAACATGCAAACCTCCATGCATCGCTCGGCCCCGACCACCCACCGTAACTGGGAACACCCCGATATTTTCCTCACCCTCGCTTCTACCACGGTTTTTTCCGTCATGGACGGCCCAAAGAATGTCATGCAGCTGCATCTCCAGCCCGCCCAGGATGAAAAGCCCATTTTCTATCATGATTTTTTGTCATAGAAGTAGGAGCCACCACATCTATGATGATATCGGGTTTTGTCACAATTATCGTCATAGAAGTGTCATAAGTATGATAGAAAAAATTTCATTCGGTCCAAAATGTCACGGAAGTGTCTTTTTTTGTAGTGCCCTCCTCCACTCCTTTATATACGGGGGAGGGGACACCCCAGAGACACAAGTTGATCATTGATATTTTAGCCTTGTGCGGTGCCCCCCTCCACCATAATCCACCTCGGTCATATCATAGCGGTGCTTATGCGAAGCCCTACTTCGGTGGCTTCATCAAGACCGTCATCACGCCATCGTGCTGATGGAACTCTCCCTCGAAGCTCTACTGGATCGTGAGTTCGGGGGACATCACCGAGCTGAACGTGTGCAGATTACGGAGGTGCCGTACGTTCGGTACTAGGATCGGTCGATCGTGAAGACGTATGACTACATCAACCGCGTTTTCATAACGCTTCCGCTTACGATCTACGAGGATACATGGATGACACTCTCCCCTCTCATTGCTATTTGCGTGTGCGTAGGATTTTTTTTGAAATTAATGTGTTCCCCAACAATCATGGCATTTCCATAGCCATTCTGAGATATATTGCCATGCAACTTCCATCATCATCATATACATGACTTGAGCATTCATTGTTATATTGCTTTGCATGATCGTAAGATAGCTAGCATGATATTTTCATGGCTTGTCCATTTTTTTGATATCTTTACTACACTAGATCATTGCACATCCCGGTACACCACCGGAGGCATTCATATAGAGTCATATCTTTGTTCTAGTATTGAGTTGTAAGTAAATAAAAGTGTGATGGTCATCATTATTAGAACATTGTCCCAGGTGAGGTTATCAAAATAAAAGAGGCCAAAGAAGCCCATCAAAAAAAAGAAGAGAGAAAAAATTTTAAAAAAATGAGAGAAAAGAGAGAAGGCACAATGTTACTATCCTTTTACCACACTTGTGCTTCAGAGTAGCACAATGTTCTTCATATAGAGAGTCTCTTGAGTTATCACTTTCATATACTAGTGGGAATTTTTCATTATAGAACTTGGCTTGTATATTCCGAAGATGGGCTTCCTCAAATGCCCAAGGTCTTCATACACAAGCAAGTTGGATGCACACCCAATTAGTTTTAGTTTGAGCTTTCATACACTTATAGCTCTCGGTGCATCCGTTGCATGGCAATCCCTACTCCTCGCATTGACATCAATTGATGGGCATCTCCATAGCCCATTGATTAGCTGCGTCGATGTGAGACTTTCTTCCTTTTTGTCTTCTCCCCACAACCTCCACCATCATATTCTATTCCACCTATAATGCTATGTCCATGGCTCACGCTCATGTATTGCGTGAAAGTTGAAAAGGTTTGATAACATCAAAAGTATGAAACAATTGCTTGGCTTGTCATCGGGGTTGTGCATGATTTGAATATTTTGTGTGGTGAAGATGGAGCATAGCCAGACCATATGATTTTGTAGGGATAATTTTCTTTGGCCATGTTATTTTGAAAAGACATGATTGCTTTATTAGTATGCTTGAAGTATTATTGTCTTAATATCAAATGATACACTATTGCTTTGAATCACTCGTGTCTTAATAGTCATGTTATGATTAGATTACATGATCAAGTTTATTCTAGGTAGCATTCCACATCAAAAATTATCTTTTTTATCATTTACCTACTCGAGGACGAGCAGGAATTAAGCTTGGGGATGCTGATACGTCTCTGTCGTATCTCTAATTTTTATTGTTCAATGCCAATATTATACAACTTTCATATACTTTTGGCAACTTTTTATACTATTTTTTGGGACTAACATATTGATCCAGTGCCCAGTGCCAGTTCCTGTTTATTGCATTTTTTGTTTCACAGAAAATCCATATCAAATGGAGTCCAAACGGGATAAAAACTAACGGAGATTTTTTGGAATATATGTGAATTTTGGGAAGTGAAATCAACGCGAGATGATGCTCGAGGGGCTCACGAGGCAGGGGGCGTGCCCCAGGGGGGAAGGCGGGCCCCTGAACCTCGTGGACACCCCGTAAGGCGGTTGTTGCCCTTCTTTCACCGCAAGAAAGCTAATATCTGGATAAAAATCATGTTTGAATTTCAATCCAATCAGAGTTACGGATCTCCGGAAATATAAGAAACGGTGAAAGGGCAGAATCTGAGAACGCAGAAACACAGAGAAACAGATCCAATCTCGGAGGGGCTCTCGCCCCTCCCATGCCATGAGGCCATGAACCAGAGGGTAAACCCTTCTCCCATCTAGGGGGAAGGTCAAGTAAGAATAAGAAGAAGAAGAAGAAAGGGGGGGCTCTCTCCCCCTCTCTCCCGGTGGCACCGGAACGCCGCCGGGGACATCATCCTGACAACGATCTACACCAACAACTTCACCACCGTCATCACCAACTCTTCCCCCCTCTATGCAGTAGTGTAACCCCTCTTTTACCCGATGTAATCTCTACTTAAACATGGTTCTCAATGCTATATATTATTTCCCAATGATGTATGGCTATCCTATGATGTTTGAGTAGATCTATTTTGTCCTATGGTTTAATTAATGATCGTGATTGGTTTGAGTTGCATGTTTTATTATTGGTCTTGTCCTATGGTGCTCTCCGTGTCGCGCAAGCGTGAGGGATCCCCGATGTAGGGTTTGTAATATGTTCACGATTTTCTTATGGTGGGTGGCATGAGTGACAGATGTAACACCCACAATGCGGCTATATCTCCCACGTGTCGGGACACGACTTAGAGGCATAGCCGCATGGTAGGCATGTCGCAAGAGGGGCAATCTTTACACATCCCATGTACTGAATAATGAAGGGATAAAGAGTCGGCTTACAATCCCCACTTCACACAAATACATAAATATATCATACATCATCCAGAATACAATCAAGGTCCGACTACAGAACCAAAATAAAGAAAGACAACCCCAAATGCTAGATCCCCGATTGCCCCAACTGGGCTCCTCTACTGATCATCTGGAAAATAAACAACAGAACGAACACGATCTTCATCGAGCTCTCACTTGAGCTCGATTGCGTCACCTGCACTGGCATCATCGGCACCTGCAACTGTTTGGAAGTATATGTGAGTCACGGGGACTCAGCAATCTCACACCCTCGCGATCAAGACAATTTAAGCTTATGGGTAGGAAAGGTAGTGAGGTGGAGCTGCAGCAAGCACTAGCATATATGGTGGCTAACATACGCAATTAAGAGCAAGAAGAGAAGCAATGCAATGGTCGTGAACTAGAAGTGATCCTGAAACTACTTACGTTCAAGCATAACACAAGAACCGTGTTCACTTCCCGGACTCCGCCGAGAAGAGACCATCACGGCTACACACGTGGTTGATTCGTCTTAATTAAGTCAAGTGTCAAGTTCTCTACAACCGGACATTAACAAATTCCCATCTGCCCATAACTGCGGGCACGGCTTTCGATAGTTCAAAACCCTGTAGGGGTGTCCCAACTTAGCTCATCACAAGCTCTCATGGTCAACGAAGGATATTCCTTCTCCCGGGAATACCCGATTAGTCTCGAAATCCCGGTTACAAGACATTTCGACAATGGTAAAACAAGACCAGCAAGACCGCCCGATGCGCCGACATCCCGATAGGAGCTGCACATATCTCGTTCTCAGGGCAAAACCAGATTGTCCAAGATTCTGGTAGGCCAACCCAGAGTTGCCCCTGGTGGCCACCGGCGGCTAACAGGATCGGACAACACTTAGACAAGCACTGGCCCAGGGGGGTTAAAATAAAGATGACCCTTGAGTCTGTAGAACCCAAGGGAAGGTGATAGGTTGTTAGGAAAATGTAAAACCAAGGTTGGGCCTTGCTGTAGGAGTTTTATTCAAAGCGAATTGTCAAGGGGTTCCCATAACTCCCAACCGCGTAAGGAACACAAAATCAAGGAACATAACACTGGTATAACGGAAACTAGGGCGGTAAGAGTGGAACAAAACACCAGGCATAAGGCCAAGCCTTCCACCCTTTACCAAGTATATAGATTCATTAAAGTAAACAAGATATAATATTGATATCCCAACAATATCCATGTTCCAACAAGGAACAAACTTCATCTTCACCTGCAACTAGCAACGCTATAAGAGGGGCTGAGCAAGGCGGTAACATAGGCAAACAACGGCTTGCTAGGAAAGGTGGGTTAGAGGCTTGACATGGAAATATGGGAGGCATGATAAAGCAAGTGGTAGGTATTGCGGCATAGCAATAGAGCGAGCAACTAGCTAGCACATATAGAAGTGATTTCGAGGGTATGGTCATCTTGCCTGCAAAGTTCTCAGAGTTGACGAAAGCTTGATCCTCGATAGCGTACTCGACAGGTTCCTCGATCACATACTCGTCTCTCGGATCTACCCAAAGCAAGAACACAAGCAAAGGACCAACAATCAAACACGGTGCAATGCACAAGCAACATGATGCAAAACATGGCATGAAATGGGAGGTGTGATATGCAATGCATATGCGTGCTCCGGAAGGAAAATAATGAACAAGGCATCAACTTGGCAAACCAAGTGTGCCGCTAGAAAGATGAGATGATTTTGGTCGAAATCGATATAAAGATCACCGGAATCGGATGCACGGTTTGCAAATGGCAAGCCAAACAAGAATGGCATAATTCTTCGATTAACAGCACAATGCCATATAGAATGCAACAATAAACTAAGCTACTGCACCCCAACATAGCAACAAAGCACATGACAGTGATCTACTCAAGATGCTTGACAAAAGATGAACACTGAGCCACGGCTAAATCACACAAGAGCAGGTTCGAACAAGCATGGCAATAGTGCAAAAGATATCAGCTTCACAGACTTAGTGAAAATACTAACATGCCAGAAATAACATCAAGAAGCCAAGTTTAGAGCAAGCAAACAACATGCTACAGGAACAGGTCATAGCAAACAAAGGCATGGCATGAATATACTCAAAGCATAGAACAAAAGTCCCTTACTGAACATGAGCCAAAAAGGCAAAGAAAATATGATGGCACCCATGTAAACATCGCAAGTTTTATTAACAGTTTTAGACTTAGCAGAAAACAGAGCATGGCATAAACAGAATTATGAAGGCATCTTTGAGAGATCAAAACACTCACCACAAGTCATTTCATGACAAGATAAGCATACTACCAGCAAGAAGACATGTTCATGAATCTAAACATGGCAACATCAAGTTCATAGCATGCATGGATCAACTACAACAACCATGGAAAAATTGATTAGCATGTAAACAATCTGCCAGGAACATTTTATAGCAAAAGTAGAGCAAGATTAAGACATTCTAGGGCACTCCATAATTACAAGCAGGGACATGGATGGATAGATCACAACCATAAGTCCAAATCATCCTTACTGAAGCAACTCAAAACAAGCAAGAGTCGGAGTACAAATATGGAAAGTTGTATCTGGGGCGTTACAACAGAAGCACAAACCCGAGTAAGTAGGTTTTTTGTGTATGGGAGTAAAGAGGACTTGATGCCTTATAATGCTATGGTTGGGTTTTACCTCAATGATCTTTAGTAGTTGCGGATGCTTGCTAGAGTTCCAATCATAAGTGCATATGATCCAAGAAGAGAAAGTATGTTAGCTTATGCCTCTCCCTCAAATAAAATTGCAATAGTGATTACCGGTATAGCTATCGATTGCCTAGGGACAAATAACTTTCTCGTGACAAAAAGCTCTCTACTAAAACTAATTTAGTCGTGTCTTTATCTAAACAGCCCCTAGCTTTTATTTACATGGTCTTTATTATATTTCAAACCTAGCCTACAACACCTCCAAAGTACTTTAGTTTCATACTTGTTCTAGGTTAAGCAAATGTTAAGTGTGCGTAGAGTTGTATCGGTGGTCGATAGAACTTGAGGGAATATTTGTTCTACCTTTAGCTCCTCGTTGTGTTTGACACTCTTACTTATCGAAAGAGGCTACAATTGATCCCCTATACTTCTGGGTTATCAAGGGCCGGCCCCCCAAACCCTAAACCAATTCGGTTTGGGCCTAGGGGACGCGCCCACCACTTGCCTGCTGCCCTCTTTCTCCACTAGGGCCCATTAAGGCCCATTGACTCTCGGGGGGGTTCCGGTAACCTCCCGGTACTCCGGAAAATTCCCGAACTCATCCGGAACCATTCCGGTGTCCAAACATAGCTTTCCAATATATCGATCTTTATGTCTCGGCCATTTCGAGACTCCTCTTCATGTCCATGATCACATTCGGGACTCTGAACTACCTTCGGTACATCAAAACACATAAACTCATAATACCGATCGTCATCGAACGTTAAGCGTGCGGACCCTACGGGTTTGAGAACTATGTAGACATGACCAAGACTCACTTCCGTTCAATAACCAATAGCGGAACCTGGATGCTCATATTGGTTCCTACATATTCTACGAAGATCTTTATCAATCAAACCACATAACAACATACGTTGTTCCCTTTGTCATCAGTATGTTACTTGCCCATGATTCGATCGTTCGTATCATCATACCTAGTTAAATCTCGTTACTGGAAAGTCTCTTTACTCATTACGTAATGCATCATCCCCTAACTAACTCATTAGTCACATTGCTTGCCAGGCTTATAGTGATGTGCATTACCGAGAGGGGCTAAACATACCTTCCGACAATCGGAGTGACGAATCCTAATCTCGACCTATGCCAACTCAACAAACACCATCGGAGACACCTATAGAGCATCTTTATAATCACCTAGTTACGTTGTGACGTTTGATAGCACACAAAGTGTTCCTCCCGTATTCGGGAGTTGCACAATCTCATAGTCAGAGGAACATGTATAAGTCATGATGAAAGCAATAGCAATAAACTAAACGATCATAGTGCTAAGATAACGGATGGGTCTTGTCCATCACATCATTCTCTAATGATGTGATCCCGTTCATCAAATGACAACACATGTCTATGGCTAGGAAACCTAACCATCTTTGATTAACGAGCAAGTCAAGTAGAGGCATACTAGGGACACTTTGTTTGTCTATCTATTCACACATGTACTAAGTTTCCGATTAATACAATTCTAGCATGAATAATAAACATTTATCATGATATAAGGAAACTTAACCATCTTCCAATATATCGATCTTTATGTCTCGACCATTATCTTCACCGAGGTCTTTCATTGAAAATTCTTATTCAAGTATCCTTTTATGCTATCCAGAAATTCAGTATCATTTCCGATCAACAATATGTCATCCATATATAATATCAGAAATGCTACAGAGCTCCCACTCATTTTCTTGTAAATACAGGCTTCTCCAAAAGTCTGTATAAAACTATATGCTTTGATCAACTCATCAAAGTGTATATTCCAACTCCGAGATGCTTGCAGTAGTCCATAGATGGATTGTTGGAGCTTGCACACTTCGTTAGCACCTTTAGGATTGACAAAACCTTCTGGTTGCATCATCTACAACTATTCTTTAATAAATCCATTAAGGAATTTAGTTTTGATATCCATTTTCCAGATTTCATAAAATGCGGCAACTGCTAACATGATTCCGACAGACTTTTAAGCATCGATACGAGTGAGAAAATCTCATCATAGTCAACACCTTGAACTTGTCAAAAACCTTTTGCGACAATTAGAGCTTTATAGATAGTAACACTACTATCAGCATCCGTCTTCGGGCAAGTCAATCAAAGTCCATACTTTGTTCTCATAAATGGATCCCATCTCAGATTTCATGGCCTTAAGCCATTTCACGGAATCTGGGCTCATCATTGCTTCCTCATAGTTCGTAGGTTCATCATGGTATAGTAATATGACTTCCAGAACAAGATTACCGTACCACTCTGGTGCGGAATGTACTCTGGTTGACCTACGAGGATCGGTAGTAACTTGATCTGAAGTTTCATGATCATCATCATTAACATCCTCACTAATTGGTGTAGGCATCACTGGAACTGATTTCAGTGATGAGCTACTTTCCAATTCGAGAGAAGGTACAATTACCTCATCAAGTTCTACTTTCCTCCCACTCACTTCTTTCGAGAGAAACTCCTTCTCTAGAAAGGATCCATTTTTAGCAACAAAGATCTTGCCTTCGGATCTGTGATAGAAGGTGTACCCAACAATTTCTTTTAGGTATCCTATGAAGATGCACTTCTCCGATTTGGGTTTGAGCTTATCAGGCTGAAACTTTTTCACATAAGCATCACAACCCCAAACTTTAAGAAATGACAGCTTAGGTTTCTTGCTAAACCATAGTTCGTACGGTGTCATCTCAACGGGTTTTTAGACGGTGCCCTATTTAACATGAATGCAGCTATCTCCAATGCATAACCCCAAAACGATAGTGATAAATCGGTAAGAGACATCATAGATCGCACCATATCTAATAAAGTACGGTTATGACGTTCGGACACACCATTACGATGTGGTGTTCCAGGTGGCATGAATTGCGAAACTATTCGACATTGTTTCAACTGAAGGCCAAACTCGTAACTCAAATATTTCATCTCCACAATCAGATCGTAGAAACTTTATTTTCTTGTTACGATGATTCTCCACTTCACTCTAAAATTCTTTGAACTTTTCAAACGTTTCAGACTTGTGTTTCATTAACTAGATATACCCATATCTACTCAAATCATTTGTGAAGGTCAGAAAATAACGATACCCGCCGCGAGCCTCAACACTCATTGGACCGCACACATCAATATGTATTATTTCCAACAAGTCTGTTGCTCACTCCATTGTTCCGAAGAACGGAGTCTTAGTCATCTTGCCCATGAGGCATGGTTCGCAAGCATTAAGTGATTCATAATCAAGTGATTCCAAAAGTCCATTAGCATGGAGTTTCTTCATGCGCTTTACACCAATATGACCTAAACGGCAGTGCCACATATAAGTTAAACCATCATTATTAACTTTGCATCTTTTGGCTTCAATATTATGAATATGTTTATCACTATGATCGAGATTCAATAAACCATTTATATTGAGTGTATGACCATAGAAGGTTATATTCATGTAAATAGAACAACAATTATTCTTTGACTTAAATGAATAACCGTATTGCAATAAATATGATCCAATCATATTTATGCTCAACGCAAACACCAAATAATATTTATTTTACGTTCAACACTAATCCCGAAGGTAAACTGAGTGTGTGATGGTGATCTTATCAACCTTGGAATCACTTCCAACTCACATCATCACCTCTCCCTTAACTAGCCTCTGTTTATTTTGCAACTCCTGTTTCGAGTTACTAATCTTAGCAACTGAACCGGTATCAAATACCCTGGTGTTACTATGAACACTAGTAAAGTACACATCAATAACATGTATATCAAATATACTTTTGTTCACATTGCTATCCTTCTTATCCGCCAAGTATTTGGGGTAGTTCCGCTTCCAGTGACCATTCCCTTTGCAGTAGAAGCACTCAGTTTTTGGCTTAGGTCTAGCTTTGGACTTCTTCACGGGAGTGGCAACTTGCTTGTCATTCTTCTTGAAGTTCCCTTTCTTTACCTTTCCCTTTTATATGTAACTAGTGGTCTTGTCAACCATCAATACTTGATGCTTTTTCTTGATTTCTACCTTCGCCAATTTCAGCATTGCGAAGAGCTTGGGAATCATTTTCGTTATCCCTTGCATATTATAGTTCATCACAAAGTTCTAGTAACTTGGTGATAGTGACTAGAGAACTCTGTCAATCACTATCTTATCTGGAAGATTAACTCCCACTTGATTCAAGTGATTGTAGTACTCAGCATTCTGAGCACATGCTCACTAGCTAAGCTATTCTCCTCCATCTTGTAGGCTAAGTACTTGTCATAGGTCTCATACCTCTCGACTCGGGCATGAGTCTGAAATACCAATTTTAGCTCTTGGAACATCTTATATGCTCTATGGCGTTCAAAATGATTTTGAATTCCCGGTTCTAAGCCGTAAAGCGTGGCGCACTAAACTACCAAGTAGTCATCATACCGAGCTTGCCAAAAGTTCATAACGTCTGCATCTTCTCCTGCAATAGGTTCGTCACCTAGCGGTGCATCAAGGACATAATTCTTCTGTGCAGCAATGAGGATAATCCTCGGATCACAGAGCTAGTCTTCATCATTGGTACTAACATCTTTCAACATAGTTTTATCTAGGAACATATCATAAATAAAACGAGGAAGCTATACACGAGCAATTTATCTACAACATAGATATGCAAATACTATCAAGACTAAGTTCATGATAAATTTATGTTCAATTAATCATATTACTTACGAACTCCCACTTAGCTAGACATCCCTCTAATAATCTAAGTGATCACGTGATCCATATCAACTAAACCATGTCCGATCATCACGTGAGATGGAGTAGTTTTCAATGGTGAACATCACTATGTTGATCATATCTACGATATGATTCATGTTCAACCTTTCGGTCTTAGTATTCCGAGGCCATATTTGCATATGCTAGGCTCGTCAAGTTTAACCCGAGTATTCTGCATGTGCAAAACTGGATTGCACCTATTGTATGTGAACGTAGAGCTTATCACACCTGATCATCACGTGGTGTCTCAGCACGAAGAACTCTCGCAATGGTGCATACTCAGGGAGAACGCTTATACCTTGAAATTTTAGTGAGGGGTCATCTCATAATGCTACCGTCGTACTAAGCAAAATAAGATGCATAAAAGATAAACATCACATGCAATCAAAATATGTGACATGATATGGCCATCATCATCTTGTGCCTTTGATCTCCATCTCCATCATGATCTCCATCATCACCGGCATGACACCATGATCTCCATCATATTGATCTTATTAACGTGTCGTCACATGGTCGGCTCGCCGATTATTGCTTTTGCAACTATTGCTATCGCATAGCGGTAAAGTAAAGCAATTGTATGGCTCTTGCATCTTATGCAATAAATAGACAACCATAAGACTCCTGCCAGTTGCCGATAACTTTAACAAAACATGATCATCTCATACAACAATTTATATCTCATCACGTCTTGACCATATCACATCACAACATACCCTGCAAAAATTAGTTAGACGTCCTCTACTTTGTTGTTGCAAGTTTTACGTGGCTGCTACGGGCTTCTAGCAAGAACCGTTCTTACCTGCGCATAAAAACAACAACGTGGTATAGTGATTGCTTTTTGATCTTCAGAAAGAACCTTGTTCATTGAATCCGATTCAACTGAAGTTGGAGAAACAGAGACCCGCCAACCACCTGTGTGTAAAGCACGTCGGTAGAACCAGTCTCGTGAACGCGGTCATGTAATGTTGGTCCGGGCCGCTTCATCCAACAATACCGTTGAATCAAGAAACAACTAGTGACGGCAGGAAATATGTATATACCCACGCCCACAACTCCTTTGTGTTCTACTCGTGTATATAACATCTACGCATAGACCTGGCTCTGATGCCTCTATTGGGGAATGCTGCATTTCAAAAAAATTCCTACGATCGCGCAAGATCTATCTAGGAGTTGCATAGCAACGAGAGGGGAGAGTATGTCTACGTACCCTCGTAGACCGAAAGCGGAATCATTATGAAACGCGGTTAATGTAGTCAAACGTCTTCGCGATCCAACCGATCAAGTACCGGGACGCACGGCACCTCCGCGATCTGCACACGTTCAGCTCGGGGACGTCCCTCATACTCTTGATCCAGTTGAGGCCAAGGGAGAGTTTCGTCAGCACGACAGAGTGATGACGGTGATGATGAAGTTACCGACGCAGGGCTTCACCTAAGCACTACAACGATATGACCAAGGTGGAATTCTGTGGAGGGGGCACCGCACATGGCTAAACAATCAACTTGTGTGTCTATGGGGTGCCCCCTCCGCCATATATAAAGGGGTGAGGAGGAGAGGGCCGGCCTAGGAGTAGGCGCGCCCAAGGGGGGGATAATCCTACTCCAAGTAGGTTTGCCCCCCTCCCTTTCCTATTCCTACTAGGAGAAGGACGAAGGAGGGGGAGAGGAGAAGGAAAGGGGGGACGCCCCCAAAACCCTAAACCAATTCGGTTTGGGCCTAGGGGGCGCGTCCCACCACTTGTCTGATGCCCTCTTTCTCGACTAGGGCCCATTAAGTCCCATCGACTCCCCGGGGGGTTCCGGTAACCTCCTGGTACTCCGGAAAATGCCCGAACTCATACGGAACCATTCTGGTGTCCAAACATAGCCTTCCAATATATCAATCTTTATGTCTCAACCATTTTGAGACTCCTCATCATGTCCTTGATCACATCCGGGACTCCGAACTACCTTCGGTACATCAAAACACATAAAATCATAATACCGATCGTCATCGAACATTAAGCGTGCGGATCCTACGGGTTCGAGAACTATGTAGACATGATCGAGACTACTTCCGGTCAATAGCCAATAGCGAAATATGGAGGCTCATATTGGTTCCTACATATTCTACGAAGATCTTTATCGGTCAAACCGCATAACAACATACGTTGTTCCCTTTGTCATCGGTATGTTACTTGCCCGAGATTCGATCGTCGGTATCATCATACCTAGTTCAATTTCGTTACTGGCAAGTCTCTTTACTCATTCCGTAATGCATCATCCCATAACTAACTCATTAGTCACATTGCTTGCAAGGCTTATAGTGATGTTCATTACTGAGAGGGCCCAGAGATACCTCTCCGACAATCGGAGTGAAAAATCCTAATCTCGATCTATGCCAACTCAACAAACACCATCAAAGACACCTGTAGAGCATATTTATAATCACCCAGTTACGTTGTGACGTTTGATAGCACACAAGGTGTTCCTCTGGTATTCGGGAGTTGCATAATCTCATAGTCAGAGGAACATGTATAAGTCATGATGAAAGGAACAACAATAAACTAAACGATCATAGTGCTAAGCTAACGGATGGGTCTTGTCCATCACATCATTCTCTAATGATGTGATCCCGTTCATCAAATGACAACACATGTCTATGGCTAGGAAACTTAACCATCTTTGATTAACGAGCTAGTCAAGTAGAGGAATACTTGGGACACTTTGTTTGTCTATGTATTCACACATGTACTAAGTTTCCAGTTAATACAATTCTAGCATGAATAATAAACATTTATCATGATATAAGGAAATGTAAATAACAACTTTATTATTGCCTCTAGGGCATATTTGTAGGCTAGTCGTCGAAGACGGTAGAGTAGGTGCATCCCACGGACTTATCGTGTGAGGCCATGGCAGTGGTCACCGCTCTGGCTTCAACCAAGGTTCTGGTGGCCATGCAGGATGGGGCTAAAGGTCGTGAGCATGTTTCTGACAAACTTTCTGACAAGTCTGATGGTGAGAGGGCCGCTAAGTGGGCGCGCAAGAAAGAGAAGATGTTGTGCTATCGTTCCAGTGAGCAAGGGCATTTTATTGCAGAATGCAATACGGAGCTTTGTGATAATTGTCTCAAACCTGCACATGAATCGGGTGAGTGTCCGGTGTTGCTGCACCGTTAACGACGGTGACCATGTATGGGGTTTGCTTTGTGGACTTGATGTTTTTTGTGTCACCTACTCTTTCTGTTATCCCAGACACACCGCAGAACTTGACTACATGAGTGGTCAAAGTTACAAAGGGATACCTATCTGAGGCGAGGATCATGTAGAGGCTGAATGAGCTGGCTCTCGGGAACTCTCTTTGGGAGCTTATCGGGCTGGATGATAATCTATATAAGGTTGATTTTCCATCAGCGGAAGAGCCGAAGAAGCTCCTTAAGATTGGCATCGCGCGTGTGCCAGGTACAGAGTGTTTTCTTGAGTTTGATGCTTGGAAGCAAACAAAACCAAAAGGCACTCCTTTATCTCAGGTCTGGGTATGATTTTTAGGGGCACCTTCTAAGCCTCTTAATGATGCCAGGGTAGTTTGTAGTCTGGGGTCACTGATTGGGAAGACTGAGCGTGTTGATATGCAGTTTACCCGGGCCACGGGGTGGCCAGGTTACTTGTCAGCGTTCTAGCTATTGAGCATATACCGGATGTGGTCAGGTGGACGCATAACGGCATGGTCTACAAATTGGATATTGAGTTAGAGGATGATGAGATATTTTAGGAGGCACTCCTGGGAGGGGGTGATGTTGACATGTCTGATAAGGATGACGATACAGGCAATAGGGAGAAGCACGATGATAGTGGATCACGGGAGGGTTCTAATTTGGCAACTGGAAAATCCACTCCGCGGGCGCCGGAGAAAGGTGTAGCACAGACTTCGTCCACACCCGTGAAAACTCTGACGTTTGGGTCCTTTGGGCTGCCGTCTTCCGCACCTCCTCGCATGTGGGGTGATCGGGTTGAGAGTGGAGATGCAGATGAGCATGTGTTGCCGCCCGTCCTGATAGCCTCCCTTCTCGTTGAGGAGTCCCCAACTTTGGAGTTGAGGGGTGTTTCGAGCCCGCAGTGCTTGGCCCGCATCCTGAGTCCGAGGACGGATGGCGAGGGGCCGACGGACATGGCTGGGCAGGAGGCCCAGCTGAAGCTCGCGCCTACGCCAGGGCCTGAGCTTCAGACCCTAGCGAGGGTCTGTAGCGGGCTGGTGGCCTACGCTCGCAGCCCAGGGCCGAGCAGAGCTGGCGAGGGGCCGTCGGACGCTGCCAGGCAGGAGGCCCAGGGGAGTCCAGCGCTTCCGCATGTGCTCGCGATTCAGGCCCCGATGGGGCCATTGGAGGGTTCTACGGCGCGGGTGGATCACGGGCAGGTGGCCCCCGACTCACTCGCAAGGTCTTCCCCGACACGATCTTCACCGATGACAGATGGGCCATGTCGGTAGGTGGTGGGAGATACAGGAGGAGGCCCTGGAGGCACCAGGTCGCCTTCCTCCCCTTCGCTTGGTCTTGTCAGGACAGACGGACTCGAGGGGGAGGTCTTCTCACCGCAGGCATGGACTACGGAGGAGGTGATCGCGTTTGGCGGCCATCTGGACCCGGTGCTCTTGGGCAGGCATGTCAGTAGATGGGTTCAGGACCAACCAGACTCCGACGAATTTCAGCTTGGTCGTGCTATGAGGGCCGCCAAGCTTAGGGACGGCTATGTTGGTCAATAAGCAATGTTCTATTTTGTATTTTCTAAGCATGAGATCATTAGTAGAGCCTATGACATAGGAGTATCTCTTGGATCTAATGGAAAATAAATTGTTAAATCAGTTAATGATATTTTAGACTTAGAGGCTAAGAGATCTTCAGAATTGATTTGAGCGTTAGCAGCGGTTAAGCCTATGTCGGATGCTGACATTAATAACTTGGGTGTCCCTTTGCTTGAGTCTTTTTGTGATGAAATGATGCCGTCTTCGGATGCTGAAGAAGAGGCAGAAGGGTTAGAGAATGAACTGTCGAGTGATCCCCCATCTTTGTCTGAGGGGGTACAGTAGACTATAAATCATGGAGAGGACGTGTTGGTGTTAGATAAACCTAAACGATCATGGAAGAGGAAGATTTATCCAACGTCGGCAGTCCCTAGGAGTGCGAGAGTGAAACTCAAGAAAAAATTCCATGATGAAATATGGAAGGGACCTTTTGGAATAGCAGAGGTCTCGCAGACTTGGCTATGAAAAGATTCCTCGCTGAAACGGCCATCGAAGATAAATTAGACTTCATCGCACTTCTTGAGACCGGTAGAGACAACTTCACGTCCCACTTCCTCGGCTCGCTTACGACTGGCATTGATTTTGATTGGCACTGCCTCCTGCCAAGAGGGGGATCCAGTGGGATTCTATTGGGAGTGAAGTGCGAGACTCTTAAGGTTGTAAATGTAGTACGAGGAGATTATACGGTGAAATTCCGGGTTAGGTCGAAATTGGATGGTTTCCGATGGCCTTAGTGGCAGTTTATGGCGCAGCCCAACCAGAATTTAAACCAGAGTTCTTGGCGAATCTGGTTTGGATCCGTGGGGATGAAAGGCTGCCACTATTGGTGGGTGGCGATTTTAACATTATTAGGAAGAAGGAAGAAAAGAACAATGATCATTTTGATGGATGGTGGTGAAGGAAATAAGCCCTAGAGGCAATAATAAAGCTATTATTTATTTCCTTATATCATGATAAATGTTTATTATACATGGTAGAATTGTATTAACCGGAAACTTAGTACATGTGTGAATACATAGACAAACAGAGTGTCACTAGTATGCCTCTACTTGACTAGCTCGTTGAATCAAAGAGGTTAAGTTTCCTAGCCATAGACATGAGTTGTCATTTGATTAACGGGATCACGTCATTATAGAATGATGTGATTGACTTGACCCATTTCGTTATCTTAGCACAATGATCGTTTAGTTTGTTGCTACTGTCGGTGTTCTGGGAATGGGGGTCCCCAGACTTGCCTGCCTGCGGCCCACGGCGTGGCTTTGCTGGCAGGCTTGTACGACCCATCTTCATCAGCAAGGAATCAAGACCCTCGCGAGGGTCCAAGCCTCACGAGGCGAACAACACGAAACCTCCTCGGGAGCGGCCTCACCAGGCTGGCTCATGAGGGGCAGAGAGTTCAAGGTCGGGCAAACCTCACGAGGTTTCTGGTGACGTAAGCCATGACGATCAAGACCAGGCGGGCACCAGTGCGCGTAGCGTCCTTGTTTCCTCTTTGGTGCTAAGGGGGCAAGCGCATGCGCGGCGTACTGAGGCATCAAGCAAAGGTTTCCATATCGGTGCAACGAGACCAAGACCAGAAGGACGGCAAGACGGAGGTCACCATGGAGCCCAGGACGGTGTCACGACTAGAACCTTTGGCAGGCAAAGACCACATTTTGTCAGGATAGCTTCTACAAGCTGTGCCCTTTCAAATTGGTTGTTGTTGGCTCCCTTCCCGCCCAATATTTGGGGAGAGGACCAATGCCTCTATAAATAGGACTAGCCACCACCATAGGTAGAGATAGAGAATCCAAGATCATCCTTAGCCACACAAGTGCACCAAGCACAAGAACACCTCAACCTGAGGAGGATGTTCTTCCCCTTGTACTGTTCATCCTCAGCCCAAGAGGCAATCCACCACCACCACACTGGAGTAGGGTATTACACCACAACGGTGGCCCGAAATAGTATAAATCTTGTGTCCTTTCTATTGCGAGTTCATCGAGTTAGTTCGTGAGATCTAGGCTAAGTTTGGACGCGGATCGATAGGGGGCAGGTCTTCGCGCGCACCCCGGAGTTTGAACCTTAAGGGTTTTGCCGGAACCCATGATCCAACATTTGGCGCGCCAGGTAGGGGTGCGCCGAAGCTTCCCTTCTGTCGCTCCGCATCTCCCCGCTCCATCGTCTCCATGGCGGACGCACATTGCGCCCGTGCTGAGCGCCGGGCTGCCCTCGCCACTCGCATCGCTTAGACAGCCCCTGTCGGCGGGCCACCCCGTCGCTCTCTGTCGCCTGCCGCCAACGCCGCCACCAGCCCGGCGGGGAACAAGCAGCAAGCATCCTCGCTGCACCCCTCGGTGCGGTAGGACGGCCACACCACCACCCCATCCCTGACTCCCGCTGGTTCGTCGTCTCACGCTCGTCGCGTTCCCATGGACGCACGGGCCGCGCTCCTCATGGCGCACAAGCTTCTGCGTTACCGCCCAGTCGACGACCTCTACGAGGACTGGCTTGACCGCATCGCCGAGATTGTCCGTGCCGTAGGGGGCTCCCCTGCGCCGTCCCACTCTCTGCCTCGCCCTCCTCCATCCACGGGTGACGCAGCTCAAGAAGCACCTCCGCCACCTCTGCCCCAAGACGGTGCATTAGCGCCAAGGCACCCGGCTCCACGGCGCAACTCACCCCGTCCGGCGCCTGCGCGTGAAGAAAGAAGCTGTCAAGAAGTCCCTCGAACGCAAGTGAACGCTCCGCCAATCCTCGCTCCGTCGCGCCAGGATCGTTTGCTGTGGCAAGGCCCCGCGCCGCTGGCCGTAGCAGCGCACAGGCGCCAAGGCCAAGCTCCACCTCCAAGGCAGGCCCCGGTGACCATGGCCGGCTGCCGCGCCTTCACCCCTGAGCTGCATAGTGTCGCCTGGTCGCGCAAGTTCAAGCCAGATATGCCTCCTCGCTACGACGGCACCCCAGACCCCGCAGAGTTCCTGCAGCTCTACGAGCTGAGCATCGAGGCGGCTAACGGCGAAAAGAAAGTCATGGCGAACTTCTTTCCCATGGCTCTCAAGGATGGCCCCCGCTCCTGGCTCCTGAACCTGCCTCCAGGCTCAATTTCCTCCTTGGACGAAATGTGCAACCGCTTCATCGCCGACTTCCAGGGCACTCGCGACCGCCTCCCGGTCACGGGTGACCTGTGCCGCATCAAGCAACAACCAGGAGAGACCCTGCAGAAGTACATTCAGCGTTTCAACAGCGCACGCATCAAAATCCCCAAGGTGACCGACAAGGCCATCATCTCAGCGTTCTCTGACGGTGTCCGCGATGTCAAGATGAAGGAGGAGCTCGCCATCCATGAAGAGATGTGCACGACCCTGGAGCTGTTCAACATTGCGACCAAGTGTGCTAGAGCTGAGGAGGGGCGCCTCTCCCTCCTCGAGCTCCCTGTTGCGGACCCAGAGGAGAAGAATACCAAGGCCAAGGATATGAAGCACAAAGGAGCAGTCGTGCTCGTGGCGGAGCCAGACACCAAGCGTGGCAGAGACCAGCCTAAGTCATCCAAGGGAAGCCGCCCGTTCTGCGCCTTCCACAACCTGCATACCCACAACACTAGCGACTGTCAAGAGCTCAGAGCCATTCAAGAAGGACGCTTCAGTCGACGCCCCGAGCGCAGCGACCGGGGCTACGGCCGAGGGGAGGACGTGATGGCGGACACTGGGACTATCGTGGCCCGCGCCAGGAGTGTTACGACTAGCCTCGTGAGGACCGCTGGCAGGATCAGCCTCGCGAGGGCGCAAAGAGGGACCAGCCTCGTGAGGCTCGTCCTCAAGGCAACGCAGGCCTTCCTCCATCATCACCACCACCCAGAAGGAATGACCACTACAAAAAAAGACACATCCATGACATTTTGGGCCGAACGAAAAAAAAATCTGTCATACTTATGACACTTCTATGATGATAACTGTGACAAAACCCGGTATCAACATAGATGTGGTGGGGTCCTACTTCTATGACAAAAAATCATGATAGAAAATGGGCTTTTCGTCCTGGGCGAACCGGAGACGCAGCTGCATGACATTCTTTGGGCCGTCCATGATGGAAAAAACCGTGGTAGAAGTGAGGGCGAGGAAAATATCGGGGTGTTCCCGGTTACCGTGGGTGGTCGGGGCCGAGCGATGCGCATTTCTCTCGTACACGCACGCACGTGGGTGCGAGGCATTGGGCTCTAACTAAACCCGAGCGAGGCGTTGGGCTCTCACTGAACCTGAGCGATTGTACTGCAGGCTACGCGTTAAAGAACCCGAGCGATCGATCGATGGCTGTTAACTGAACCCGATCGAGCGATTCCTTCGCTACTGCTGCTAACTGAAGCCGATCAATGCTGCCTCTGGATGAACAGTGAGCCTGCTTGGGGGGTTGTGTGAATAGGACCCCATGGTGTTGCCTCTGGATGAGCAGGACCCCGATCGATCGAGTCGGTTGGGGCTGGATGAACAGGACCCCGTGGAGGTCAGGATGAACAGGACCACCCCGTGGACGGCGGGATGAATAGTAGACGGTGGAGGGCTAGATGAACAGTAGCCCGTGGAGGGGTGGTTGAACAGGAGCCCATGGAGAGGGCTGGTTGAACAGTAGCCGGTGGAGTAGCGCGCGGTGGAGGCTGGATGAACAGGAGCCCATGGATGAATAGTCGCAGGTGGAGGCTGGAGGAGGTCGACGGTGGATGAGCAGTAGCCCGTGGAGGCTGGAGGGGGTCGACGGTGGAGATGAACAGTATCTCGTGGAGTCCCGTTTTGCGGTACGCCACACCCCTCCCGATGAACATGACCTCCGTTTCGACTGTAGCGCTCCAACACAAGTCTATTTCCTCCGTTTTGTGGTACGCCACACCCCTCCCGATCAGTAGGACCCCCGTTTCAACTGTAGGAGGTCCGTTTCCTCCGTTTTGCGGTACGCCAGACCCCTCCCGATGAACAGGATCCCGTTTCAAACGTGGCCAGTCAAACACAAGGCTGTTTCCTCTGTTCTGCAGTACGCCAGGCATCGTTTCCATCGGTTGTTCCGTCCAAGCCCTCCCGATGAACATGACGACGCATTCCATTCCGACCCAGCCGGTTGGCTCCCCATGAACACGACGACGACGCTGTTTCTCCGTTCCGACCCAACCATGTACACGAGCCCTGGTTGTACGTACGCGTGAGTAGGCGTTCGAGACCCCGCCCGTATGTACTTATGTGGCCGTATTTACTTTCTTGCACACTGGCCGCTGTACAAACGTGTACATGCTACGTGTGCGCCTCTGCTACGACACGTGCGCGCCTCTACATCGACCAGTATGTATGTACACGTTCGCGGCCAGAATGACAACGCTACGTACGCTTCGACCAGGTGGGTCCCGACTGTCAGGCACTTCCTTGCGTGCGAAGATGTAGCTGGTGGGTCCCAGCAGTCAAAGGGGTGAATTGTTTTTTTTGCTCGGACGCACTTCCTTGCATACGAAGATGTAGCTAGTGGGTCCCAGCAGTCAGGCGGAAACGTTTTTTTCACAAAATACGGTGGCCCGTCCGGTGGGTCCCCGCTGTCAGGTAGAGGAATATTTATTTTGCGTGTAATAAGGAGGCACTTCCTTGCTGCGGCCGTGGGCCCAGCTGTCAGCCTCTACACGTACAGTCCACGTCTGATGGAAGTTGTTCCTTGACCACGTTGACCACACCGTACCGAGAGCACCAGGGCGGTAGACGACGGTGAGGCCTAGGAAGGGGACGGCGCGGAGCAAGGGAAGACGCGGCAGTGGATGCCCACGTGTAGAGGAGTATGAGAGTTCACTGGTTTGCTGCGGCGTGAGGCTGCCGTCGCCGCAAAATAACAGGGGGTGTGGGTGAGTAGAGGGATGGCTTGTCCAGCGGTGGGAGTAGTAGGGGTGGTGAGGCCTCCGCCGCATCGTAGCCAGCCACGGGAGGCAGGAGCACGAGGCACGACCAGCGCTGGTTTGGGCGGCTGGAGCAAGAAGACCAAAGGTTGAAGAAGCACTACGGCCGTTGGATGGACATCGTACGGTCAGTGGAGCTAGAACGTGCATATTGACTAAGTTGACAAAGCCCTCCGTCCCCGTCAACTTAGTAGGCCCACAAGTCAGCCTGCCACTATACTAGGTCCCAGCTAGCAAGGGAGTATTCATTTTTTGTGCGTAATAAGGAGGCACTTCCTTGCGTGCGAAGATATAGCTGGTGGGTCAAAGCTGTTAGCGGCGGTAACATTTTATTCGTGAAATATAGAGGCCCTTTCGGTGGGTCCCAAATGTCAGGTGGAGGAATCATTATTTTACATGTAATAAGGAGGCATTTCCTTGCGTGCGGCCGTGGACCCAGCTGTCAGCCTCTCCACGTACAGTCCACTTTAGATGCATGTCGGTCGTTGACCACGTTGACCAGGCCGCGCCAGAGCACCAGGGCGGTGGACGACGGCGAGGCCTAGGAAGGGAACAACACAGAGACAGGGAAGACTCGGCAGTTGTTTCCCACACGGAGGGGAGTATGACTGTACGAGGGTTTACTGGTTCGTCTGCCGTCACTAGAGAATAATAGCAGGTGTGGGTGAGTAGAGGGATGGCTAGGCCAGCGATGGGAGTATGGTGGGGCGGTGAGGCCTGCGCGGTAGCACAGCCAGCCACGGGGAAGAGGGAGCAGGCAGTCCTGTCGGCGCTTGTTTGAGTGGCTGGAGCAGGAAGAGCAGAGATTGAAGAAGCACGACGGCCGTTGGATGGACAACCAACAGTCACTGCTTGTGCGTCAACCTTTTCATAGGAAAGCCTGAAATCTATGGAAAACATCATACAGCCCATCTGCCATTATTTCTAATAATTTACAGCCCATTTGCGAATTCTTAAAGTTTTTTTGGAGCCCATATTCTTTTTGTGAGCATTACAGCCCATAGTGTGGCCACGGTTAAAAAATTATACGAAATCTTGCATATTTCGGTGTGGTCTGAACTGTTTTTTATCCCGAAATTTTGAGTCACATTCAAACTGATTTTGAAAATAAATGTATATCTATATAAAATCCAACAAATTGTCCATGCATAAAAATCAATGCAATTTAAAAATCTTGAAATGAAAAAAATAAATTTGAAACTAATTGTCGATTTGATGTGTTTTAAAACTGTACAGCCCATTTCTCATTACTGATAAGCCATTTTCTTGGCCAGCCGAATGAAGCTCTCCTTGTCTTGAAAGATTTGCAGCCTAACAGGCCTGACAAAGTGACTTACTTGGCAAATCACAAAAAACTGGGCTATGGCCATGGACCCAGTTGTCAGCCTCTCCACGTACAGTACTCTTCCGATGGAAGTCGATCTTTGACCACATTGACCACGCCGCACCGAGAGCACCAAGGCGGTGGACGACGGCGAGGCCTAGGAAGGGGACGACGCAGAGCCGGGGAAGACGTGGTAGTGGATGCCCACGCGGAGAGGAGTACAAGGGTTCACTGGTTCGGCTGCGGTGTGAGGTTGCCGTCGCCGCAGAATAACAGGGGGTGTGGGTGAGTGGAGAGATGGCCTAGCCAGCGGTCAGAGTAGTATGGGGGCGATGAGGCCTCCACGGCAGCACAGCCGGCCACGGGAGGCAGGAGCAGGCAGCACGACCGGCGCTGCTTTGGGCGGCTGGATCAAGAAGACCAGAGGTTGAAGAAGCACCAAGGCCGTTGGATGGACATCTACAGTCACTGGAGCTAGAATCGTTCATATTGATTAACTCGACAAAGCCCTCCGTCCCCGCCAACTTAGTAAGCCCACAAGTCAGCCACCCACTATGGTGGGTCCCAGCTGGCAGGGGGTATTCATTTTTTTGTGCGCAATAAGGAGGCACTTCCTTGCGTGTGAAGATATAGTTGGTGGGTCCGACCTGTCAGCGGAGGGAATGTTTTTTCACGAAATACAGAGGCCCTTCCGGCGGGTCCCAGATGTCAGGTGATGGAATCATTATTTTGCGTGTAATAAGGAGGCATTTCCTTGTGTGCGGCCGTGGACCCAGTTGTCGGCCTCTCCACGTATAGTCCACTTCCGATGGATGTTGTTTGTTGACCACATTGACCACGCCGTGCCGAGAGCACCAGGGTGGTGGACGACGGCGAGGCCTATGAAGGGAATGACACGGAGTCGGGGAAGACACGGCAGTGGCTGCCCACAAGGTGGAGAGTACGAGGGTTGACTGGTTCGGCTGCCATCGCTGGAAAATAACATAAGGTGTGGGTGAGTAGAGGGATAGACAGGCCAGGGATGCGAGTATATGATGGGACCGTGAGGCCTGCCCGGCAGCACAGTCGGCCATGGGAGGCGGGAGTAGGCGGTTCCGACAGCGCTGGTTTGGGCGGCTGGGCAGGAAGATCAGAGACTGAAGAAGCACGATTACCGTTAGATTGGCATCTAACGGCGTGACGCTGGTAGAGTCGATTGTTGACTAATTTTCTTTTTTGATAAACCTTGTGTACACATGAACTTAGTAGGCCCACAAGTCAGCCTCCAAATCTGTGGCAGACAACATAGAGCCCATTTGATATTTTTTAATAATTTGTAGCCCATTTGCTAATTCTTAAGTAATTTATTACAGCCCATTTTCTACCCAGGACCACGGTCAAAAAGTTCAACCTTATTTTGCATATTTTGGTCGAGTCCAAACTTTTGTAATCCTGAAATGATAAACATTTTTTTAAGAACTTATTGATTTGCCAAAAAAATCGTTTTGTTTTTGTAAGCAAATAAGACGTGGGACAATTGATTTGGTTTAAGGGGAAACCAGTGGTAAAAAATCAGCGCTGGGAGGGAAAACAACAACAAAAATAAGGATGTAAATATGAAAAGTGAATTTTATGTATTTTCAATATAATGATAGGTGTATATGAACTAGTAAAACTATAGGTAGAGATTAGAAAACGGATGCAGGACATGCGTTTCAAGAGGAAAATAGAACTGGGTTGTGTGTTTGATTCGGTAAAAAAAGTGCATGCGGATGTTGTAAGATAAAATATAACTAACACTGGCGGGCCAGAGGCCAGTAGATACCTAATGGATCTTTGTGCCCCGTTGTCGTCATGGGCTGGGCCTGTTAAAAACAAAACCAAGCCTGGGCAGTCTACAGCCCAGTTGAAACTTGCTCAACCTGAAAAAACAATATATGTGCTCAATAAACGAGAGAATTCTGCAAGTACAAACTGATAACTGGGATGCAGCAGGGATATTTTTTTTAACCGTCATAATAAGAGCATGCACTTGTTTCGAAAAATTTGGAGAATTGGGAATTCGAACGGCAGGTGCTTATGCTACCCACCAAATAAAAATCAGGTGCCTGAAAATTCATTTCGAAACAAATGATTCAGCTTTATATCCACGTCGCCCCTCGACATGATGGTTGAAAGAAAATGCCAAGTTCATACCAAAAGATCGTTAACAACAATACCAACTTGTGGACGACAAGGTAGTACAAGTACCAATACCAAACTAACTTATAATCTTTTTAGTCCTGGCCCTAGTGTTCGTCTGGTAGAAAATCTTGCAGAGGACCAGCTCCCGCTCCTTCTCTTGCTCCAGGTCCCCGAGGTGGTACCGGTGTATCACCCAATTGGTCCTCTGCTGGTCAAAGTTTTTGTTGGTGTGCAGCACCAGAACCTTTTTTCTGCCCATCTGCCAGCTGTTGACCATCACCGGCAAGGTATTGCCGGTGTTGTGCCACATCGTGTGCATGCCGGACTCCGACTGTATCTTGCGACGCATCCACGTGCCCCTTTTGAATGCCCTGGAATTGCGCTGGAAGAAATGCTTGCTTAGGCCTCAAGGTGCTCGATCAGCTCCTGATCCATGGGATCGAACTTGACGCTAGCCGGCAGCACCGGCCAATTCTTCTTTGACTTGCATGGGTTAATTCCAGTTATATGGTACTCAATGTATGATCAATTGACTATTTTAAGTGAATGATGAAAGATTTCAACAAATAAGTGGTACTCCAAATCTGAAGTCCAGAATACCCGAACACGCCGCCGGGATTCTTGTGTCACCTCACGCACAGCGTGTTGTCACGTCAATTCAATGTGTGGACATGATGAATAATTTGACCGATGTATACTAGTACTGCTACGGAACTACTTACTAGTCGTATTTAGTGTCACATTTTAACCATAGGTTTAACTAACAAGTACGCACTTGAAGCCTAAGTGATATATATATACACACACTGCACAACATCTCCATCATGATTATCAGTACATCCTGCGCATGTGAGTTAGGATGCACTTGATCCCAGAAAGGTATCTATCCTTCAAACCAGAGGAGTGCTTCAAACTAACAACAGTACATAATATCCAACAAAAGAGGGTCTTGCTACAGCAGCAGAATACATGGCTCAGTCTAGATATTAGTATGAATCAAGTTGTGTATATTTGCTGTTGGCATGAACCACATCGCCACATGTCGGGTTTGCAAAAGCCATCCATTGCATGGAAGCTTGATTCCTTTCACACACTGAAGATTATCTGGCAACAAGCTGTGTCCACGAATCTCTGGATATGGTGATTCATGAAACCCATGGTATGATGTGTAAACACAGTCCCCCCTGGCGAATGGAAGTTGCATAGCACGGTAATCATCGCCGGTGATATGATCGCTGATTGGTTAGATGAGCGGATAATTGAGCCCGAGGAACATGGAGTGGTTGCCGAGGCTGTAAACCCGCCTCCAGTTGAATATGCCTGGCCCAAAGGAGCTGGGATCTTTCTCGAACACGAAGCAGCCATAGCCATCAATGTCACAAACGCCCCAGGCATTGTACTGCATGTGATTTGATGAAATGGTTTGGTCAATTTGGTACGTGCAAATGAGCATCAAATGACCACTGTTAGCGGAACGAGCGATAAACCACCACCCATCGGCTGGTATGATTCCAGGTCCTGGAATCATGAAGGCCAGCGCATTTGCGTCTGTTGCAACAATTCCAATTGCAGACCAAAAGGACAAAAATAAACAAGCATGTTCAGAGTATGTGTGGAATTAAGATTATTATAACAATGACACATATCATAGACAGAGAATTGCAATGTCGTGGTCATAATCATACCCCAAGTTAAAAAAAGCCAATGGCTTTCATATTCTAGCAATATATCATGGTTCAAACATCATGTAACAATGATAGGAAAACATATATGACAGGGCCTACTCATATTCTACCATAGCACTTACTATAGTTATCATATCAACTCTAAGCAATAACATGCGTTGTTATAAAAATCCTGGAAATGAGAGTAAAATATAGCAATCATGAGGTTATACTCATAATATCTATTCTAACAATCATTAGATACCAATTGTTCCCATATCAACTCTAACAATAACATGTGTGGTCATAAAAATCTAGGAAATGAGAGGAACATATAGCAATGATGTGGTTATAGACATACTATATATTCTAAATTTGTAACAATGAACAGGCAGTCGTATTCTTAAGGTAAAGATGAGATGAGATAGAACAATTACACGACGATAGATTCCACCAGTATAGGCAGCCAATCTGTGCGTCGACCGCATAAACGATGCCATCATGCACTATAGCATCAGACAGAAGTGTTGGGTAAAGAGGATCGACGATGAGCCATAACCATGTATGGCGACCGGATTCCAGATAGACTAATCCCATGTTGAACACGGCAATGAGCTTGTGATCCATGTAGTCTTCTGATGGTGTGGGCACTTCGCAGATTACAACCTTCAGCAAACAGAGGTCGAGTCAAAAGCTCAACGCGTCTCGTGTGTAGTAGGCAGGAGTGTCCGGCGGGCCGCGAGGCTCGATGGCGGAGGTATCCAAAGATGGAAGGGTGATCTCTCGCTGGGTGTAGATATCCACGAGATGCCACGGACTACCGGATTGCTGGATGAGGACAATCCAGTTGGCCTTCATGCCCGCCCAGTAGTGGCCGCGCATGAAGGACAGGTGGACGAGTAGTGGTAGCATGTCGAGGGCTCCATGGCAACCTCCGTAGGATCGTCAAGTCGGTGTTTGGGCCACCTGCGAGGATCGGGCATCAGCAAGCAGGGTGTCTTGAAAAGAGCCGGCCGGTTGCAGATGAGTAGATGGTACAAAGACACCAAGCATGCGGCCAGACGGACGGTGCTGAGTAGGTCCATACGATTACAGATCTGCTCCAAGAAAACATCGGGGAGGGAATTCCAATCGCGGCTCTGCGTGTCGATCGATTCTGCCATTGGGGTTTTCGGTGCCTACGAGCCAGCGAGCAAGTGGATTCAGGCGGGCGAGCGAAGAAGCTTCTCCTCGCGTGGCCGAGTATGAGCGGGGGGATATGGTACGCACGAGCTACCAAGGAAGATAGCGCGGGCGGGCGAGCAGTGAGCGGGGGGGAATGGTGTGCGACCGATGATGGGGAAGAGAGGAGGAAGAAGAGTGGAAGACGAGGAAGAAAGTGCATTAATAAATCTCAATTCCACTACTACTACCAGGATATACCGTCCTTCGAAGTGTAAATAGTTACACCGATGACATGTGGGTCTACCACAAGAGGGCCCATATGTGAGTTAATGGAGGACAGAAGCGTGCTCTACTGGCAAACATGATGGCAGTACTGGGTAAGGCTGATTTAGTAACACCAACACGCTGGTTCAGCTTATTAATTAAGTGCCCCATCTGCTGCAGCGTGTATTGTCACTTCACTGCGAAGACTAGTTGAATAGTTTTCTCTGACCGAGATGGGGCATAATGGATCGCGAAGACTTTCTTTCTACATTATCCCTATGCCTCTATGTTCACTTCACTCATTTTGCTC
The DNA here is from genome assembly GCF_002162155.2 of Triticum dicoccoides. Lineage (NCBI taxonomy): Eukaryota > Viridiplantae > Streptophyta > Magnoliopsida > Poales > Poaceae > Triticum > Triticum dicoccoides. Next base: position 553,890,407 of record NC_041384.1, read on the forward strand.
CGTACGTATTCACTTGTTGAAATCTCTAGAAAGACAAATACTCCGTATTTGGGAACAGAGGGAGGATTTTATTCCATATTTGGGAACAGAGGGAGTATCACCATATGGAGGGAACAGAGGAAGCTTGAAATATGAACATGTCAATGGGAGGGAGTAAGCCCCATGCATGCATGCAACATGCAACACTCACACGTACACATGGACGCACGCAACACTCACGCACCCATGTGGCACACAGCACACGACGCAACACACATGCTCATGCTCAAGTGCTCAACCTACTCCCTACGTCCGTGAAAGACTGTACATTTAGAGATTTACATATTGACCAGTGCATAATTAACGCCCAAAAGTAGCAGACTTATGTGTGCATGCGGCCATTGAGAAAAGAACATTAAATGAAGGTCATTGCATGTTGTAATTAAGGATAGACATGTAGCCTATACCTAGAGCACAAGTTGGTGCATTAGTCAATCAATATCGATTTAGATTAAAGGATAAATGCATTGGAAGTGTAGATGTACTACACTCTTTGTTTTTAGCTGATTTCTTTGCTCTTCCAACTGACAAGTGGGACCTAGAAACCAGGTGACAATTTAACCAGTCAACAAAGTGCCACATCGACTATGTGGCCGGTCAGTAGGGTGCAATACGGTGCTCTACGATGATCTAGTGATCGTATAATCACCGCAAAACTATATATAGTGACCGTAAAGAGTGTATTGTTACATACGTTGATCGCCAGTGTATTTTTCTCGTTTCAAATTAAGCCATATTAACCGGAAAGGACGCAGTATGGAGTAGTACTAGTACTGCTTTGATGTGCCCCATCAACTCGCCGAATGAGGAGAAGCTTGCTTACTACACCTCTCCCTCGCCCACGCGTGCGGTGGTTCACGGGACGAGGAGAGGGTTTTGACTACAGCGCCCTCTCCCTCTCCCTCTCCCTCTCCCTCGCCCTCGCCCTCGCGGTGGACGTGCAGCAATTCAGTCGGTATCAGATTACCAGAAGCATAATGTGTACTGTAGTATCATCATTGTTGGACCTTCCGAAGAGGCGAAGAGCCAAGTGCAAGGTTCACACAAGTACGAACTGTTGAACCTCCCGAAGAGGCAAAGAGCCAAGTGCAAGGTTTTATAGGAGTTGTTGTCCTAGTAGGAGCGTACTGCAACTATAGCGAATGATGCTGCTGTATGATGCCGCCACGTCACGTATATCCAAAGTTGTGCCACATTTTTTCTCAAAGAGCATGTTGGAGCCTGTGCAACAACCACACAAGTTGCACGTACACATAACACATTTACTAGTAATAAATTCTAAAGGACAAATGTTAGTATGCCACACAAGTTCATCTCCAATTCATGTGATAAATTTGTGCACGATTAGTCTACATATATTCACAGCGCTACCGTTCACAATTTACCGTACTCACTTACATGTTATAGATGGGCTACATGTCCTCCTCCAGGTTCTAGTCCCAGGTGTTCTTCATGGATGGCAAAATCCATAGCGTTGGGCAATGGGAATCATTGTCACAGCTTTCTAGTCTGGTTCCACACGATGGAGACTCATCCAAGCTGAAGTGGCATAAATCAGGGATAGCATGTCCCAGCATGTCGTTCATCCGGCGGTGCACACTGAAGACACAACCATGCTTCATGAACGGTAGGCCTTCCATGTCGTGCACGAAAGGTGGCATCCTCTTCACAATGGGGTAGCTGTCCCCAATGAAAAGCGAGTACTCTCCAAGAGTGTTCCTCGGCACCCACGTAGCATCACGGGGGTCGAACTCGGCGTCGTTCCTCTGGTACACGCGGCATCTCAGATCTGGACACATGGTGACGTACATAGTCAAGGTCCATGCATAATAATGTTGTGCTCAAATATGGTGGTCAGTAATACTATGCAGCAAATAGTACTACTCCGGTATAGAGGAAGTAAAATAATCGGCTTATTATATATAGCCACTGTTGGCTACATGGATGGGATAGTGAGATATGGAAAAACAAAAATGGTGGCAGCTAGTGGGTTCAAGTCTTCAAGGGCCTAGCTAGCTATATGCGTCCTCCAACGTAAAAAGTACTCCTACTAGTACGTAAGTAGAGTACTAGTACAACAATGAAAGAGAAGGCGAGAGGGTTAAAAATGGAATACCTAGGTAGATGGTGACGGTCCGATCGTGGTAGACTATGTGACCATGTTGCACATCAGTGCTACCATGGGTAACGACTGCTAAGATAGTTGATCCCAATAAGCCAAAGTCAGCTACAAGATTCCAGGTTAGACCGAATCGCGGATGCAAATGCACAACCAGGATCGGCGATCTTATTTTGATCGCGGGGTGACTTGTCCCTGCAAAATAATGGAGTACCGTTAGGGATGCAAATGATGGTTTGTGCATTATGTTTGTAATCTCCCATACCGTAGGATGGCAACCAGATGAAACAAGTCCCCTGGATTGTCACCACGAAGATGCGGCCTAGATGGCGCATGGCGTGTTCGAACGTGTAGGGGTACAAATCTGCCACCGCCAACATGCGCCAGCCTCTGTCATTACTGCCTCCTGCATTGATGGTAATCCTTATGTCGAACACCGCGATGAGATAGTAATCATTGTAGCCGCGTCGCCTTGTCGGCGGGTCCACAATTACTATCTTCTTCAATCTCATGTAGGCATCATCATACGTATTCAAGCCCAGCCAGTCTGGAAGGCCGATCCCAATGGTGGAGAAGGGGTCTACCGGAACGGCCGCACTGCTGTGGATGTTGTGCAAAATGATGATGGTATCCGGCCAGAGGTATGCAAGCCAATCTTCGTTGGCACCGACCCAGACCTATATATAAGACGGTGGGCAGCGGAGAAATTACGGGATGGAAATGGAATAACTAAGTACTACATGATCAAACTCCATTACTGACCTGCTCATCGAACAAAATCCGACTACCTCTCAATGTCGGCAACTCTAGCGAAGTCAACTTGCAACCATGGCCAGGGAGCGGTGGACTGTTCGAAGGATTGTCCCATAGAAGAACCTTCTCCTCGAGGACGCATGGAAGACCAACAAGCATGGCCTTTTCCCAAGCCATTTTAAGCACCGTCTTGAAATAGTTGGTGCAGGAAGCACCGAGTCTTGCGGAGGTGAGGACGTCGGAGCGGCCTACGATTTCTCCCAGAGGATCGTCGTTCAAGGTTTCCCAGCCCCGACGAGGGGGAGAACCGTCTGGTGAATCCATGGGAGTAGCGACGAACTGCCTTTTCTTCAGGGGGAGGGGAACTAGCGAGGAGATAAGAGTGTAATAACCGCAGGGCCTTGTCCCTTCCAACTGTAGAGCGTAGTAAGCGAAGGGGTGAGGCTATTATTTACTACTAGTACTAGCATTATGGGACGTTATGGGATTGCATTATACTCTAAATAATAGCACTAGTAAGAAATTTTTTGCACTATCTAGTAGTTTTTGGCGTGGATTAAGAAATTTAGGGTATGTTTTTGCTATTTTTTGTACACGCCAACTAGTGTCAAAAAACATCTTACATTACGTGACGGAGGAGTACGTATTCGTATTGTAGCAGTACTAGTACTACTTTCTCAACTAGTAGTGCGAGGGTACTAGTAGTGCTATGTACTATACTTCTAGTATAGTGCACCAATTTTGAACTCTTGAATCTCAAGGAGCTACAGTTGGAAGTGGAGGGTACTGCTGTTCTCTAGAACCATCGCTGTACTATCAATGCAGGGAAAGTACACATGCGTAGTGGCCTAGTGGGTACTCTCGGTGCTCTATTCACCCACTCCTCTCACGTAGCTAGCCTACTCAGCCACTCCTCTCACGCACACACTAGCAGCCTGTTTATCAGTGACGGTTACTGTGGGGGTAGAACATTTGAGTTATTTGATACAGCGAGACTAGGCTTTTCGCTTCCATTTGTGGAGGTGTAATGGATCACGTCGAACTTTGTTAGTAGTTCCTTCTTTATGAATGAGATGAAGCAAACCTTTTGCCTCTGTTTCAAAAAAACACGTCAAGAGGAATTTCTTCTATAGTAGAGCCAATAATGGAGTGAAGTCCATGCGTGCAACGCCACAAGCTACTGAGTAGTTGTAGAGCACTTTACATACAGAGCCATATTGCACAGTTCCCAATGCCCCGTCAGGCTTTTCTGGCTCCTCGGGCTTAATTGGGAGGCGCTAGTTTAAATGTGCTACTAGATGATGAGGAAGCTGCAAGCGAGGAGCGGCTAGGGCGAGCACGCGAGCCACGAGATGCTGGGAAGGAAAACCCGTTCACGTGGCTAGGCTATCCAGTGGACCCAGATTGTGGTGTGCACGTCCGTTTGACTTCAAAACTCAAACTACCCGTGTAAAATATTGGCTCATAGTGAAGTTACTATTTAAAAAAAGATCGTCATGCGTTCGGCCGGGATCGAACCCACAAAACAAGGTATACACTCCCGCGACCAGTAGTAGTACTCGTTGGAGTACAACGCAACCTAGAATCGCCTTTTGTCGCTAGTAGTACATTGTTCCTTAGGTTGGCCATAGTGGGGGTAACATAAGTGGTAACAAGCACTTGGGACTGGCAAACATGCTTATGTGGCACATAATTAAAGAAGAGAGAGAGTGTTAGAGTAACATAGGTAGATACAGTATCATGTTAAATGCTATGCTACTTTGTGTCATACATGGCAATAAATATGATCATATATGATACTAGTTTATAATACTATGCACTATGAAGGTAGTATCATACACTAGTATCATACGCATGTTACTAGCATATGATACTCCCCACTATGAGTAGCCTTACAAGAAACCCCTAATAATGCAAGAAACCACTAATAATGCCAAGAAACTACTGCCACTTGCATATGTGGCAGACTTAAGATAAGACTACCTTATCAACCATTATACATGCTCTTACCAACCAGCCCTACCAAGAAATGACTGCTCTACAAAGTGTCGTTATAGGCACGTTTCAACCCATGGCCCTGTTTGGATACATTTGTTGTCAATCTAACCCTGCCATCCAAAGACCACTTTGGTTAGAGTTAGTTCAGGGTTAGAGGTCTAACCTCTGACTTAGAGTATCCAAACAGGGCCCATGTCGCCCATTAAGTCAAAGCCTTCTATTTGACCAGGCGTTATGAATTGTGGGACCTACATGTCATTCTGCACAAAAATCCCCGAGTGACCTCCTACCTCCGGCCCGTCCACCTAGTCATCCTCGGCCACGGGACGCAGCTACCGCCGCCGGCAGAAGGCGAGGTCAAAACGTCGGCGGTGCGGAGCCCATCTTGCGGCAGCCCGGATGCCAGCTCCGTCTGGCGCTCGCGGCCGCTAGCTAGCCAAGATAGCTCCATCCAGCTGCTTGTCTGCAAGGTTTGCTAGCTAGATTGGCACGGCGGTGCGGCGGCTTGCTCGCGCGCGCCGCGCTAAGGCCAGTCATCTGGCTCGAGCGAAGGCCAGCGCAGCGGCTTGCTCGCTCGTGAGTCACGCTCGAGCCAGCCTGCCAACCTGTGCGGAGGCCAGCGCGGCGTCCGGCCCGTCCGGCGGAGCGGCGGCCAAGTCGCTCATCACCGACGCCACCGACAAACACGCATCAGTACTGTTTGAAGTAATGTTCAGGAAAAATAATGATTTGAGGGGGCATAACAGGATAGAATGTCAGATGTGGGTCCCTCGTGTCAACGATCAAACAAAATGTGTTGGTTTAAGCTGCCTCGTCAGCAGGGACGTGTGGGCCAACCCTGTCATAAATGGGTTTAAACTAACCTAATCGGTAGGTAGTAGTTTTTGGCGTGGATTGAGAAATTTTGGGTATGTTTTTGCTATTTTTTGTACAATAGATTCTTCCTAGGGCAGGTTGAAAGTGGTAGTTTTTTGTTAAATACTCTACATATTGTAAGTAGGAGTGAAAGTTAAGCTTTGGAACCCAATAAGCAAGGCTATTTACATAGTGCATATGTGTACATGATTGAAAGTAAATATCAACCATGAGTGACTAATATCTTGATGGAAAACTCGAAACTATGGAATACTAGGGAAAAATTGCATGGTTGGAAATACTAGCAATGTTCATGTGCGTTGCAACGAATCATAATTAGAATAATACTTATTCACAAACTTGATACAAAACACTCTAATTTTGATATACATATATCACTAGAGATATATTATGTTTCAATTAGAATATATTCCTTGGGCTGTTTTGGTGAGGTCAGGGAGGGATGTGGTTGGTTTTAAGATACTAATTATGGGTTTTTCTATAAATTGGTAGACAAGTGGGATGTTTGTGAGAAAAGGCAACAACTTACCTCACAGTCGTTAGATGTAGATCTAATGGTCACAAACGACGGATGGCAGACACACCATCATCACCAACTTAGTCTTCTGTAGGAGTACTAGCAAGATCCGTGCATTGCACGGAACATCAAGATGCATTTTTTTATAAAAACACTCGTTGTGATTGACCCATGCGGGAGTAATCCCATGTGTAAAAACTAATGATATCTCGATAAATAGGAGATAAGGTGAAGAGGAGTGGGGCGTGGTGGTGATTAGTGGTCGGACTGAGCGGAGGCATGGGGATTGATGACGCCGGCAGCGGCCACCAGGACAGTTTGTTCCAGAGGCTTCCTTTATTAATTGCTCAACAATGAGGTTGTTGGAGATAAGGATGAACGAGGGAAGGCCTTCTCTACAAATGTGGAGAGGGGTGTGGGTATCTTTTAGTTTAATTTCCATCAGTCAGATATAGATCGGACGGTCTATATTGCAAGATGGCACGCGTACCATCATCACCAACTCGGTTTTTTGTAAGAGAAGAAATATAAGAATGGAGATACGAACGTATTATCGATACTTGTTTCCATAAACTAGCATCTACATTCTATTCAACGCCTCAGCATGTGAGGCCTTAGCACAATGACTTCTCAACTGTGTAAAACAAAGGTTTTCCCATCCCAGATAAGGAGGGGGTGACGGCGGCGCGCTTTTTGGCTTGCTCTAGTCCTAGTAGTCATACTAGGTGGTCTAAGCATGTGTAGATTTATTCTTTTTCATGTCTCGTGTTCGCCATACTGCCACAACTGTTGATGAATAGACGGTAAGTTATTCACGGGGAAACCCTTGTTGAGCATGTTTGCAAGAGAGAGAGAGACAGTGTGCATATGTGATATGTCTAGAGACTAAGGCAATGATAACAGATTCTTTGTGTCTATGTGTGTGGAGGATAGAGAGAGACATGTACATGGGGCTTTGTGTTGTGTAACGTGGAGACACATATACATAATTAGAGAGTGAGTGTGCGAGATACACATGCGGACATGGGGAGACATGAGGATCCAGATTAATGGGTGTTTGTGTGTGTCTGTGTGTGTTTGTGCGCGCGTTTTTGTGTGAGAGGGAGTGTGTGTATGTGGATTAGAGAGACCACTAATGATGTAAACCTAGTATAAGGGAAGGGGGAATGGTGTGATATGTGTAGTAGCGGGATAGCATGGGTGCGAGCAGGGGAGCAGACTATTTGGAAGAGACATTGATTGTGTGTGGGAGAGGGGTGTGAGAGCGAGCGAGAGAGAAAGAGAGGGGAAGAGAGGGGGCGAGAGAGGGGGCGTTTGTGTCGATAAATGGCGTATAGATAGGGAGACAATGTTGATGTTGTTTGAAATTGGCCTATGTACGGAGACGCAAGGGAAGCGAGTCATCGTGTGTGTGTGATACGGACTTCATGAGAGATCTGGAATAGATGGTGTAGAGAACAATGTGCGAGATCGAGAATGATGATACATTAGGGAGCTATGGAAAGAGTCATGACATATATGTATACAGGGAGGAGTTGGGGCGGGTCCGCGTGTGGGAGAGATAGAAAGAGGAGAGTGGTGCACAAGGAGATAAAGTGTGCTTGTTTTGCAGTGGGGGTGGTGTGTGAGGTGAGTGTGCGAGAACCACATAACTAGGAAGATAGACATTTGGGGGCGACGTTTTGTGTGTATGGGAAAGATACACTCTACATAGTGTGTGTGCTTGGGAAAGAGAGATGCTGGGAGACCTAGCTAGAGAGTGGGGGGAAAGATGTGTGCATGCCCAAGAGATAAAGTGATAGAGACCTATATTGGGGTCTGGACTTTTGAAGAGAGAGGGGTGTTAATGTGCTCGTGTGTTGGTGTTTGGGGGAGAGAACAACTTCTCTGTGTGTGGGGGGCGACGAGGGAGGGGGGTTTGCTTCAGATAAAGAGTGAGGTGTCTATATTTGAGGGACTTTAGCGTAATTGAGATATACATGGTCAATAGTGTGTGCACTCAAGGTTGATCAATTTGTTTCACGGTTTGGACTGTGAGATAACGATACTTTTGAACATGTGTGACATACTTTGATCTACCAGAATTATAAACCTAAGATCGGAATTTTGGAATTCGACTCCATCATTAGCTTTTTTAATTCATTTAAATGGAGGTACATTTTTAAGCCAGGATTTTGTGATTTCAAATTCATATATCAAACCTAGAGATATACACATACGGGCATGTTCAAACTTTATAATCATCCACTTTATTCATACACATACACATTTTTGCTTTTGTCATCATATTTAGGGTAAACACATTTGGAATTTCATTTGAATTGGACCGTATGATGGTATTTTCTTGTAGTAGCTCAATGATCCATATTTGAATTGAATGGACAATCTAAGTTTCAAGTTGGAGACGTTGATTTTCAAAACTTGCACTTTTTTGCATGCAAAACAAACAAATTCTCGGCCATGATATCATAGTCAGTCGTACAAGAGAAGAATATAATTTCAGGTGCCAAAAGCTTTCAAACTTCCCGCTCACATCGAAATATCTCGCGCTTGAAAGTTTAGCCCTACGATATTCCTGTTTTACCCCTGCCACATGAACGGAAAAGGACTGCTTTGGTAACTCCATTGTTTTCCCCTCTTTGCCCCCAACATTCTTCCCAGAGCCCCTCCCCTTCCCCTCCCCGACCCCCCCCCCAACCATGGCAAGCCGCCGAATCTAGTCCTCCGCCGCAGCGGTGGACCTCACACCCCGACGAATCTACCTTCCGCACCTTGGAACCCCCAACTGCAAACTCACCACTTCACCGGAGCCACTTCAGCGACTGGCCTGTACACCGCTCCAGATCTCCTTGACCGCCATCATGGTCCACCGCACCGGATCTGCTTAATCGGCGCCCTCGTCCACCACAGTGTAGGCCCTTCACTGACTCCCTCGTCCGTCCCTTCGCTGGCCCTTCATACAAGCCCTCGTCCGCCGCAACAGATCCGCCTCACCGAAAGCATTATACAATGTGCCCGCCGAAGCCTTCGCCACTGCACCGGACCCGCTCCACGCACGCCATATTCAACTCCACCGGCCCTGCTTTACCGATGCCGCAGCCTCATCAGGTTATTTCGATCTGTACTACTTCGGTTTTTCTCTTTATCGTGCAACTGTTCACTTACCATAGATGAGCTTTCTTGTATGTCGACAGGCGCCGCAACCGTAGCACCGGAGCCACTTCAGCGACGGCGACAGACGGCCCAAACTCAACCACAACACGAGCACCATCGATGATCCTTAGCTATCAAGTATGCCAACGATACCCATACACCGCCGAGAATCAGGTACTATTATCCAACGGCCGGCGCCTACGTTCACTTTCTTAGCATAAGCACCGCACCTTTGAATTTCTTCAGGGCATCATTCAGTTTTTCATGAGACGCGTTATTCTTCTTGCACCTGTAGGGCCATACTTCTGGCAGTGAACATGTTACATGTGCTAAATTACATACCAGTGCACATATAGTTAATATGCTTTAGTTTTGTCCTAAGTATTACTGTACTTCCTAGATATCATTGCCTACTATTTTACTTCTTGCATGCTATATTTATGATAATGGTGTTGCTCTGATGCCACCTGTTGGTTCCATCAGACTGCTTCATGTTCTCTATGCTTAATTACACATCAGCAAACTAGCATGTGGTTCCGCTGGTTTTTGTTCGATTTACCCTACATTTTCTGATGCTAGCTATTACATCACTGCTACGAGCCTCTGTTCATTACTTTTTTGTGTGTTCTTGATCTTCCCAAGTTGCATGACTAATTTGATGCTTCTATTAATTATGGAGCTGCCAACCCAATCAAGCAAAATATTTGTTCTTTTGGGGCTGGCACCTCGAACCAGCATAAAAATAGAGGGAAGCAAATATATTGTCGTGTATGCACACACCCTTCTTTCATTAGTTTAGATGAACCATTGATGATCAATTCGAACCAGTGCATGCGATTAAAATTAATTTTACCTAAATAGAGGGTGCAGAATAAACTACAACAAGTAGATTTGCAACCACGGGATGCTGACGATATCTTCAAAGAACATTGCAACAGCAGCGAGGCTTCACAGCAACATATGGTAAGCCAGTGTGTTTTAGTACATGTGAAATATAATGCGTGTGGGCTGCTTTCTTGGCTTGTGCCCTCAACCTGTAATCCTACAGAATAACAAATAGTTCAGTTGTCTGCTTTGTTGTATTGCTTGATTCGAATGCTTGTTTGTTACTTGTTATGCTATACCTGAGTTGGCCAATATGTCAGCAGTGCATGTTGTACTATCGTAAAGAAATGCATGCCTAGTTCATTTGAGTCCTTAACTTTTCCTCTGAACTTCATCACAAGATTGTCTTCGTAGTTTATATGAGGCCACACTGTTAAGTGCTTTCTCAGATTATTTCAACTGCTTAGATGCCTTGGCAACTTAAATATAGCGGTGGTACACTCCCTTTCAACTAGGGATGTCAACCAGGTCCCATTTAATCCCGATTAGAGTCCACTAGTGGTATGATAGTTCAAAAGAGTTTTTGTTTTTTGAGGAAAATGAACCAGGGAGCTAGCAAAAACTAACTAGATGGGACTAGCGGACGTCGTTTATTTGCCACTTACACCCTAGTTTCATCTTACCATTTTAATTTCTTTTCGGCTGATGCTGCTTCGAACCATTTAAATATAGCTTGCCATGCTCGGCGATAATTCGTATGTCGTTTACCATGTAAGCTTACTGCCTGGATCATGTGATAACTATCTCTTACTTATGTCCAGCGGAAACCTTTCAGGATGTCGTTCACACTAGGACACAATGTACAACCCCAAAATCTATTTGTGGAAGCAGTGCACCATCCATGTTACTAGATGGTAGCAGTTCAGAGGCAACACCGCCGGAGAGCAGTCTAAGCACAGTTATTATAGTTCTTGAGGCTCTACTAGAGGCAGAAAGAGATGGTGTGGCTGCCATGAATGAGGTAATCTCGATCTTGAAGCTGGAAATTATGCAATTAGCTGCACGCATTATGCAAGCAACCCAAGAATTTGAGGAAGTAAGAATGTTGCATTTGAAGACGGAGGAGGTCCTGCTGCTTCTGCTATCTGAAGCCCAGGGTAATCCCAGTCTTCTTTAGATAGTAGTTAAATTGTCATTAGATTATTGTACTTGTATATTGTGTCATGTCTCTGAATGGATTATGTTGTAAGACCCCATATGTTGTCCATGTGTTGTAATAATCCGAAGTTTTTAGGTGAGGTAATCCTCGGTACTTGTATGATTGACATAAGGTGAACTGTTTTTCATGTGAGCATATTGTATTGGATGAAATAACTATTTGACTCAAAGTGTATCCAACCTACTGAATTCGAAGATCATGGCATTTCTAAATCATAATCATATATAAAGGTGGGATAAATCTTTGTTGTGGTTTTGAAGAAATAAATAACAAATGTAGAATTATATGTGGATATTTGTAATCGAATAAAAATTGGATTTGGATTTAGTTGCCAGGGCCCAGGGCAAACGTGAATGCTAATTCTCCCAAGTTTTGAATGAAGTGGCTAAACACCCACTATCATTTGTGGGCTGCCCGAAGCAAGTGTTTGCGAGATGGAAATTACTGTCTACCCCTGACACTTAACATCCTTATCGACCGGATTTACATTGTTGTCGATAGGGGTAGACTAGTAACTTCAATAAGACGTGAAACGACGGCCTCTGAGCCCATTCAGACACGATGGGCGCCAAACGTGGGCGGCAAAACACATTTGATTCAAGCTCGTCTGAAAGACATGTGTCTCTCCCTCCATTTCCCCATTCATCCACGGTGGGCGGAAAAACAAACTCTCCTCGTCCGAAATTGATGTAGGCTAATATTTTAAATAGGGGCAGATGTGTAACTTCCCTCAGACGTGACACAACCACCCTACATGTCAGCCCCGTTCATACACCGTGGGCGCCAACCGTGGGCGGCAAAACACCCTCTCCTCGCCCGAAATCGTTACCGCCAAATATTTGGGAGATGCGAGATTACCGTCCTATTCCCAACCAACGTGATGTCCGAAATTTTAAACGGGGGATAAGTTCGTAACTTTCCCACATTTCAGACAAGCGCGTCCCAAAGTTTGAGATCCCCCCTCCCCCTCCATTTCCCCATTCATACACCGTTGGCACCACGACAACCTCCCCACTGCGGCCAGCCTCCTCCGTCCGCCACCCCATCCTCCACCTTGCCGGAGCCGCTACCCCTACCCCGTCGTCCACTGCAAGAGATGGACGTCTCTCATCCACGGCGCCGGACTAGGATCCTTTCATCGCGTCGTCTCGCTTCATCGGCACCGTCGTCCACTTTGTCGTTGCCGCTCCTACGACCGCCTCGTCCACGGCAACAGGATTTATCCCCCAACCCGGCCATCTGCCATCTAAAGTCTTCTTCCCCGCCGCCAACAGCCATCGCACCCGCAGCATCCTCAACATATTAGTAGGGGCCTACACGGCGTCGCAAGAGAGGTGGTACTCTTCCACATGTGCTTAAGTTATTGATCTCACCTGAAAAATAGATCTTAAATTGTTTACTGTACTTTTCTTGTCCGTACCAAATCGTAGTGGCTAGTTGAACACAAACATTGGTTGTGAAGTAGCTTTGTCCGGTTTGCACCTTCAGATCCGCCATGTCACGGTCACTATACTCGTAAAGCTTATGGTTTCCCCCCTTTATATTCACTACCATCATCGTAGGTGCTTTCCTGCTTCGTGTCGTGCTAGCACTGCTCCTCAAGACCTCAACACATTAAGCGAAACAACATGCCACTCATAATTCCAAAGCTTACGTGTTGAAATATGAATCTGATATGATGCTCATATTACTAAAGTAGGTAACGTTTAATTTGTCACCTAATGTTCCTATATTCATTTCAAAAAGCATGTGCGCCACCCACTGGTCCAGCTAGTTCCACTTTCCTGATTATACTCTTGATGCTTAGGGTTTTCCCCTTTTATCTACTCTACTATGATCTGCGTATGTGCTTTCTGTCATACTAGCATTACTCCACCCTTCAAGCTAAACAACACAACACTCAAAATTCCAAAGCTTAGTTGTTCAAATATTATTGTGATATGATACTGATATTAGTTAACAGACATATTTAATTGGTTAGCTAAAGGTCCCACTTGAGTTTCCAAATGCATGTCGCGACATATAGAGAGACATCAGAATTGCATTTCTTTGTCACTTGTTGACTGTACTTTCTTGTTCATACCAAATCTTAGTTGTTATTTCAAAGCAAATATCGGTTGCTAACTACCCTTTGCACGGTTTGCAGCTTCAGATCTGCCATCCCACTGCCACGGTCAACACTATACTCATCATGCTTACGGTTTCCCCATTTTATGATGACCACGATCAGCCTACGTGGTTCGTGTCGTAATAGCACTGCTCCACCCATCGAGCTAAACAAGCTTAGTTGTACAAATTCAAATCTGATGTTATGATGATATTAGTAAAACTGAGAGATGTTTAATTGGTCAGCTAAATGTTCCTACTTTAGTTTCGAAATGCATGTGAGCCACATATGGAGAGACCGGAAGGAATAGTATTTCTCTATGCGCTCTGGTTCATCATGGGTGGCCAACCGACATTGTATAGCAAGACTTGTAATATCTTCAATCTTCTTGCTCTTCTGTTCTTCTTTAAGATGATCCTCTTCTCTTGCGGTCGACTGGTCAGGTCGAGTTATTCTCCCTTAGTATATTTTGAATCTGTCAGGTCAGGTCGGCTTGTTCTTCTTTACTATATGTTGAAGCTGTCATCTGCGAAGTATCATCACTTCTGGAGCTCTCATATTTTGAGTAGTAGGCCACATTATATTAATGCACACACCAAATTACAGCATGCATGGCACCTCTTAGAAGAATTGCAGAGATAGCACAAAGGGGTTTACAGGGAGGAAGTATTGGATTAGAATCACTTCTGCATTACAAAGATAATCTCACTTGTTTTATGTTTTCATGCATGTCAGGTATTGAAAATTATCAAAATGAATATGAGAATGGGTACATGAGAGGAATATTGCGGAACGATCCACTGGCTAACAAACTTGGCATGGTGTAGGATGGCCTATCTTATTCACCCATCAAGGTGCATGCTCTAACTTGGCAAGGTTGTATTGGTCGCACATATTTTGCATCTGACCTCTTGCATTACTTCTACTTTGTTACACCATCTTCTTAGTTTAAGCATCATATATGAGTATATGCCATACCTATCCATTTTCTGTACCTATTCCATGTGTCGTCATACTATGTTTTTCCAGTCAAATGTTGTTCTTTCCTAATAGATGTCCAAAAGGAAGAGGGTGATTGCAGATCCTCAAGGAGTACGAACTAGGTATTTGGAAAAGGTAGTGATACCTATTAAATCAGATAGATCAGCAGCCACAGAAAACACAGGCCCAACTGTAATAGACTTTACCCCTACTCCAGTGGCCAACCCCTATTAGAACTGCTGACAGCCCAGCATCAGGTACTGTCTATGATATCAATTCAAAATTTGAACTCCTAAATTTCTTCATGTGCCTTACCTTCTCTCTTGTATGAAAACTAATTTCAGATGAATCTCCTTGCTCAAAGGATCATAGGATCTCACGACAATACTGGGCTCTGCATTGCTCTTGTCAGTACCTCTTGCCCTTTGTCAGCATACTTACACTCATTGATGTTTGATTATGTAGCATCACTGTAAATATTCGCTTCTTTATCCTTCTATTGCTTGAAATTATAAGATATATATTTACTCTTAGATAAATGTAGAATTAACACAATGGTTATGAAGTTTTGGATTGCTCATGTAAGTACATGTTGTCATGTACTCCCTCTGTATTGAATTAATTGTTGATCAATTGGATGTATTTAGAACTTAATAGTGCTAGATACATCCATTTGAGCGACAACTAATATCGAACGGTGGTGGTATTACTATACATGCATCGCGAGATAGTTGATTGTCTAGCATTACTCTGCATCTTATCTGCCCTGCCCTCCACTTTCTCCAAATTATCATATCTACATTTACTCTTACCAAAATGTTGAATAAAGCCAATGCCACTGCACACGTTGATGTCTGCATTCCTCTTGTCAGTACCTTTTGCCTTGTAACGCTGTACTTAATTAATTGTTATTTGATTATGTATCATCAGTCTGCACCTGAGCTTCATTATCCTCTATTTCTTCCAATATTATTTGATCTATATTTACTCTTTGCAAAATGTAGAATAATGGCAACGCTTATAAAGAATTTTCTTTGGGGAATTTATTGAATTATCTTTCCATCAACATGGAGAAGGGCTTTGTCCAGCCCATGTTAACATGTAATGTAAGTTCATCCTTCTCAAGCCTTCAAACTTTGTTCTAGTATAGATTTGGATAGGCATCATTTCCTCCACTGTTGTTTACATCTGATTGGATGTTTGCAACAACTACCTGATTTAAATTGTAGTTGTAAAAACATGTTCCTTATGCAGAACAGATCCATTTAATTGCTTATATATTTGTGAAACCTATTACGTGTCTCCTTGTTTCTTTTTCAGAGTCGTATCTCTTATGCCAGGCAGAACTTTAGGAAAGATAGTGAGCCAAACCATCTTGAGGACAGCGAGATGACCCCAAGGTCCTGTCTTGATGAAGATAGTGAGTTGAAGCTACTCACCAGCAGGTGTGAGACAACCTCTGTGCAGTCGCTGCCTCAATCAGTTCGACTTCTTCAGTCTCAACTTAAAGTGGAAAGGCTTGCTTCAGCTCAGCTCTAACTTGAAGTCAAAGATGTAATGAAGATGTCAGGGGACTGCCTTGCGCACTATGGTGCCATAAAGCTAGGGATGAAGTATCTATCGTTGACACAACTGAGGTCTCATTAGCTTGTTCGGCTGCTTGCGGGGCCCGAGCTTGCTAGGTCTAGTGCCTTCTGAAGTGCTCTCAGTTTTGTATATTCTTTTGTCGGCGCGTTTATATGCACTGGTGGCGACCTTCGATGCCCAGTGTATGTAGTCTGCGGTCATGTTGCGCTTTATTATCACCGGGTAGCAAACTTTGATTCCTAATATGTCGTAATTTCTTTGTTGTATAGTCTAGGTTTATTCTTTGGTCGGTATGTTGTAATTTAGGCCGGAAGGTTCAGTGGATCTCAGTGTTGTTGGTCTTCAGGCCGGCTCATTACTCATATGGGCCAAAACGTGGGCCTATAATCATCTTGGGCCATTAGCAGGTCTAAACCTATAGTAGTTTCCCGCCTTTAACAGGCCATGGGCTACATATTTACTGTAGTGACATTGGGCTTCCTACGGGCCGTAGAAACAATGGGATTTCTACGGTTCGTAGAAACAATGGGCCTTCTACGGGCCGTAGAAACAATGGGCCTTCTACGGGTCATATCATCAATGGGCCTTAGACGGGTCGTATGATCGATTGGCCAAACATGGGCCAAAACAGACCGCATTATGGCCGTAAACGGGCTAGAGTTGGAGTCGTCCGTTCATGGGCCGACCATAACAGGTCATCGTTAATAGGCCGTATTTGATGATGCTATGAAAACGGCCCAATGCATTAACGGGCCGACTGTATCCCGGCTGAATTTGGCCCACAAGCAGAAAATGGCATTAACGGGCCGTAAGTAACCGAATGCTGGAAATGGGCCCAAGAATAAATGGGCCCTGAGAAGGCCAAAAGATAACATGGGCTGCAAATGGCCCAATGGATTAATGGGCCATTAATGGGTATAAAGTGATACACTATTCAATTCGGGTCAGTTTCACCATGGGCCGTTAATGGGCCAAGAGTTACAAAGGGCCTCATCTGGGTCGAATGACGTCATGGGCCATACATGGGCCGAAACTTAAAATGGGATGGAATCATATTGGATGGCCCAGATGATGCTACTGGGCCTAATTCAGATAGGTCGTAACGGGCCCTGGGTTAGCGGGCTGTAAATGGGCTATATGCGAACAGGCCGTTAACAGGCTTTCCGTGGGCCAGCCCGCCACCTTTTTACCAAGTCAAACGGGCCGGCCTTTTCATAGGAATGGGCCTCTGTTGGGCCGTGCCACCTGTCGACGTATCATAGGCGCCTTCTGTCCAATGAGTGGATGACATCTATCCCAACGGTGAGCCGACGCGTGTTTCCTCCAGCCAATGATGATTTTACACGTGGAAAATCCCCATTGGTCGGGGCTGTTAGCGGATTATCGGATCCAAAACCGGACCTGGTAGCTTAACGGTGTTCCGTTATGGTGGATGCCACGTGTCGGTCACCCTTGACGAAAGCACTTCTGTGACGCGCGATTTATCATCATGGAAGTGGACACTTCCGTGATGATAATTTTGGTAATGTCATGGAACACTTCTCCGACAGCACAGGTATGACTATCTTGATTCTGTCATAAAATTGTCATGGTTGTACATGCATGACAAAAAATGCGACCTACTGTGACAAACACGTATCATCATGGAAGTGTATTTTTTTGTAGTGGAGGGCCATCATCAAGACGAGGGGGATGGGGGCTTCCAGGAGCCACGCGTTGTCGCCTGCATCATTGGCAGAGCTCAAGCCCCAGCCTCGCGGCGTATATTCAAATAGTTTACCCATGAAGTGATTGCAGTTCTCCCCAAGCTCGAGGCCACGCGCCCGCTCAGATGGTCCAGGTGCCCCATCACGTTCAGTTCGGCAGATCAGCTCAAGTGTGCGGCCACTGCTGGTATCCTCCCAAAGCTCTGTTCGCCAGTCATCATCAACGTGCAAGTTACCAAGACCCTCAGCGACGGCGGCGCAAGGCTCAATGTCCTGTCCGTCGACACGTTCAACAACCCCAAGTGTCGTATGATTAGCTTCAGCCGACCAAGCCTTTCTCAGGAATGACCGATGGCTCTACTACCCCGATCGGCCAGGTCCGCCTCGTCATTACCTTCGGAGAACGCAACAACTACCGCACCGAACTCATCGACTTCGACGTCGCCTACATCCACCTGCCATACAATGCCATCCTCGGGTATCCAGCCCTGGCCAAGTTCATGGCGGTGACCCATCACGGCTACAATGTCCTCAAGATGCCAAGAAGCAGCGGAATCATCGCAGTCCTGTGCGAAGAAAGAGACGTGGTGTGCTCCCTCGAGCATGCCTTCCAGGCTGCAGCAATCGACGACCCCGACAGTCAGGGCGAGCGCCCTCCTGAGGCCACCCCCAAGAAGAAGAAGAAGTTGCGTCACGCAGGGCCTCAGACAAGCGGCGCCTCATCAAGATCGGCGTCCGTGCCTGGGGCGCCTCCCTCCATCACATAGGGAGGCGCGCCCAGCGCCCCTCTCGGGCAGGGCTCGGGGGCTCTCTTTTGGAGGGCCTCAGACTTTGCCAACATCACGAGGGAGGCGCTTGGGCACCACTTGGAGGCGTGCTTCGCGGCACGTTTCCCTCAGGAGGACACGGGGCAAGGATTGCCCACCGCTCAGGAGTTCATTACCAAGACCACTCAGGAACTGCAAGACGCGAGGGCCATGCGCGGCAGCCGCCGCTCACCAGGCGCAACTCCACATCCAGGTGAGGATGCCGGGCTGCGCGTCTCCATCGACGTTCCAGGGCTCAATCGGGCCGCCTCTCAGGAGCTTCTCTGGCCTTCGCGCGTGGGACGCTACGAGGGCCTACCCCACAGTTACGTTCGCATGCCCTTCAGTCTGCCGAGCATGGTGGCCGCCTATCATCGCAACCTGCGGAGCATCCTGGCAGCTTAGGAGGCCAGGCACCATGCGGTGCTGACGGAGATGAAGACGGTCCTCGAGGAACCCCCTGGGCCCCCAGGGCCTCCTGAGCCTCAGGGCCCCAGTGGCTCATGAGGGGCAGCCCTTCGCCGCACGCCTTCAGCTACCCCAACTCTCCTTCATCGACAGGACCAGGTGACATTTTCAAAGTTCATTCAGCTGGGAGCTCCCCCGGGGTTGCATCATTCCCAGGCCGCGAGGGTCCATCCCTGTGGCATGTATCTTTCCGTTTATGTCTTTAGCTTACCCTGT
Organism: Triticum dicoccoides; assembly: GCF_002162155.2. Lineage (NCBI taxonomy): Eukaryota > Viridiplantae > Streptophyta > Magnoliopsida > Poales > Poaceae > Triticum > Triticum dicoccoides. The sequence continues at coordinate 553,909,777 of NC_041384.1, forward strand.
TGGAGGCGCCCCTCGGGCTGCATCATCCCCAAGCCACTCGGGCTGGACCAGGTGGCATGCATCTTCCCTGCACTTACCTAAGCTAGTTTGCTTTCCATGCTTAATCTATCTATGACTATCGCCTGCTTGATTGTCACCCACCGTGAGAGCCGCGCGCCGGCCGTCTTTCTTCAGGACCCTTCGCGTTGTCTAACCATTTCGCACGACCAAGACAGCAAACAAGAACCAAGACTAGGCGCAACCCGCCTTGAGGTAGGGCCTCGTGAGTCCTGCGTTGGCTCATGAGCGCCCAGATACACCTCGTCTAGCCCTGCCGTGCAAGCCACATGTCAGGGCGGGGCTGTACACGCCCCGGGGGCTCTCCGCAGCAGGGAGTCCCCACTCACGCACCAGAAGCAAACCAGCAATCACCACGGCGATCGGTGCCCTTCCTTGTGCTAGCTTGCAGGAACTTCATGAGGGCCACAGCACGCGGTACCGCAGACTCTCTCTCTCTCTCTCATCATGCGATTCGCTTACGCGTTAAAAGGGGGGCTCCTAAGCATCGTGCCTCAGGAGCTCTTACTGGCTCTCTAGCCCTCACCCCCTGGCCTTGATCACGGCACGCGACCTGGCATACCAGCGGCGGCTAAGCTCGCTCGAGGGCCGGGACCTGAGGACGCAGAGCACCGAGAAGGACATGGAGGGGAGACGGAGGCCTGCACGGGCCAGACCTAGCCACGCTACAGAGACCGGCGAGCCAGTCCGGCACGACCCGAGGAGCAGACCCCAGACAGCCAAAGTTAAGTTCTCGCTCTGGATCCACCATTCGCTTGCGGCACGAGACCCTCGCTCACTCCCTTTGCTGCCCCGGTGCGGCAACGTTTACTTCCTTTCCCGTTCTAAGACAGCAGCTTGTGTTCTAAGGGGGAGCTCTTGAGCATCACACCTCAGGAGCTCTTACTGGACCTCGGGCGGCTCACCTCCTGGCCTTAACCACGGCATGCGACCTGTCATACCAGCGACGCTTGCAGCCTTCCTGGGGACCGGGACCTGTCAGCGTAGAGCACCAAGCTGCCGCAGGATTGGAAAGGGGCGGCCGAGCCTCGGCAGGATATGCGCACACAAATCTTCATAACGGGGGCTATATTGACAAAAGGCATTACAGATGCTTTACACACCCCCACGGGGTCCGTTTCTTGATTCCTCGCAGGCAACAAAAGGGAATGAATTCCTAGGGGTTCTATCTACGTGCACCAGGTGTCGCTGACGCCATCATCAATGGTGGGCCACGTAAGGACGGCGTCAACCCCATCCAGATCAGCGGCGACGGTGGCTGGACGCCGCGGCCCTGCTCCGGGCTCAGCGGGAGCTCGGGGGCACGTAACAATCGTCGCTCGTCTCCGGAGACTCCAAGAGCTCAGCAGAGTCGCTGGACCACCAGGAGTCGCCGCTGTCACTGGGGAGCTGCAGCCGAGACCAGTGGAGGGCCCCGCGCCCGCCGCAGCGTCGCCCTGGTGACCTCCTTCAGGGCAGCACTCCAGGCGGAGGCCTTCCTCGTCGAAGACCTTGAAGAACAGCACGGAGGCGCCGTCGTACTCGAAGTGGATCGCGAGGGCTCCCTCCGCGCGGCAGACTCGGGCAATCTCACCCCAGCCTCGGGTCATGAAGATCTTCCCGGAGGCAACGGTTCCAATCTCCGCTCCAGTCGCTGGGGCGTTGCAGTCGGCATGCTGCAGCCAAAGTTCACGAAGGCCCCTCGGCGGCATCTCGGCAGCGAAGAACGGCGGGAGGCATATCCAGGTGATCGGGGGCATCACAGCGCATAGCACGAACTCGCGCGAAGACTCCGCGGCATGGACCCCTGGGGCGACGGCGCGTGCCTCCGCGGCACGGCGCCCACGGCCCTAGCGCGGGCGGCACCGCTCACCACTCCTCCCTCCGGAATCACCAGCGTGAGCGTACAAGGGCAGCGGGTACCCAGGAGACGGCCTCTCATACCAAGGCCTCGACACCACCGGCCTCACGACCACCTCGCGGCGATGAGACCTCCTTTTCTTCGGCGGGAGCAGCTCGGGCACGTTGAGGGGAGCCTTGCCTTTCTCTGCTGCCGAGAACCTCCGGATCGTCGCCATGTCTACACAAGCAAGAGTGGAGCGAGGAAGAAGAAGAAGCAAGAGAGTCAGAGGAAAGATGGGCGACGGGGGCTCCGCCCCTGCTACCTCTTGAGCACTGTGTTGGTTTTCCCTTGAAGAGGAAAGGGTGATGCAGCAAAGTAGCGTAAGTATTTCCCTCAGTTTTTGAGAACCAAGGTATCAATCTAGTAGGAGGCCACGCACGAGTCCCTCGCACCTACACAAACAAATAAAATCCTCGCAACCAACGCAATAAAGGGGTTGTCAATCCCTTCACGGTCACTTACGAAAGTGAGATCTGATAGATATGATAAGATAATATTTTTGGTATTTTTATGATAAATATGCAAAGTAAAGAAAGAAAAATAAACGGAAAAGGAAATAGCTTGTTGACGCAAGATTAATATGATGGAAAATAGACCCGGGGGCCATAGGTTTCACTAGTGGCTTCTCTCGAGAGCATAAGTATTACGGCGGGTAAACAAATTACTGTTGAGCAATTGACAGAATTGAGCATATTATGAGAATATCTAGGTATGATCATGTATATAGGCATCACGTCCGAGACTAGTAGACCGACTCCTGCCTGCATCTACTACTATTACTCCACACATCGACCGCTATCCAGCATGCATCTAGAGTATTAAGTTCAAAAGAACAGAGTAACGCTTTAAGCAAGATGACATGATGTAGAGGGATAAACTCATGCAATATGATATAAACCCCATCTTTTTATCCTCGATGGCAACAATACAATACGTACCTTGCTGCCCCTACTGTCACTGGGAAAGGACACCGCAAGATTGAACCCAAAGCTAAGCTGTCAGGACCCCGACTCAATGCCACATAGATCTAGCATGTAACACTTCATATCACTTTGCGGCCTCACGCACGGTATTCCCACGGGTGTCGCCTTACCTTTACCCGGGACCGTTTGCGCCTTTTGGCACACGTATATGACAGTGTCGCTAGCATCCATATGATAAGGAGCCCGGGCTGACATGGCTAGTCGTAAACCCAAAGTGGCACAAACTTACAGGGACAGGCATCCATGACCCAGCATCGAACGTGTCGGTCATCAGCGAGTGAATCCAGGCTGTAGCACTGGGCTAGCAGGACTCCGGTGAGCCGGGCTGTAGCGGGCTAACAGGACTCCGGTATTCATCGCGTGACATTTCCCCGAAGGGATAGACACAGGAA